>NC_133137.1:42753513-42973274 GCF_048418815.1 Hemitrygon akajei | reverse complement strand
ATAAAATATACTATAAATACAATAAGAAATGTACATTAAATAATTAAATTAGTATGTGCAAAAGGAGAGAAAAATAGTGAATTAGTGTTCATGGCAGAAGAGAATGAGCTGTTCAGAAAACACAGTTGTGTCTTCCGGCTCCTACACCTCCTCCCTGATGGTAGTAATGAGAAGAGTCCTCAACTTAAGGAGAGTCTTAAATAGGAGGGTAAGCAGTCAGAGGTCATGGTCCATGTAGATATCAGTGACATAGGTAGGAAGAGTGATGAGATTCTGCAAAGTGAGTTTAGGGAGTGCTACGTTAAAGCCTGGGACCTCCAGGGTTACGATCTCAGGACTGCTATCCATGCCATGCGCTAGAGAGGCCAAAAATAGAAAAAATATATTTTTAGATACATGGCTAAGAAGTTGGTGTAGTGGGGAGGGCATCATAAGATGTTTGGATCACTGGGTCTCTTCCAGGGGAGGTGTGACCTGTACTGAAGGGACAGGACGGTTGTACCTGAACTGGAAGGAGACTAATATACTAGCGTATACTAATATACCAGTATGTTAGTGCTGCATGGGGTGGAGATGAGGTTTAAACTACAGTTGCAGGGAACCAGAGTGCCAGAACAGATAGTGGAGAGGTTGTGGAGACAGATGTCAGGAAAGTCCAAAATCAAAAGGTTGAACGTGATGCGAGTAATGTCCTGAGCTGCATATATTTCAATGCAAGGAGTATCGTAGGCAAAGCTGATGAGCTCAGGGCATGGATCAACACATGGAATTATGGTATTGCAGTCAATATTCCAAGGTTTTAAACATGATAGAGCAGGAGGGGTGGTGTTACTAGTCAGGGAAAATGTCACAGCAATGCTCCATCAAGACAGACTGGAGAACTTGTCAAGTGGGGTGTTATGAGTGGAACTGAGAAATAAGAAAGGTATGACCATATAAGATTGTTATAGTAGGTGATTTTAACTTTCCACATATTGACTGGGACTTCCATACTGTAAAAGGACTAGATGGGATCGAATTTGTCAAATGTGTTCAGGAAAGTTTCCTTCATCAGTATGTAGAAATCACAATGAGAAAATATGTGATAGTGGATCTCATATTAGGGAATGAGACGGAACAGGTGACAAAAGTTTGCGTAGGGGAACACTTTGCATTTAGTAATCATAACGTCATTACTTTCAAAGTAAATATGCAAAAGGATAGGTCTGGTCTGCAGCTTGAGATTCTAAATTGGAGAAATGCCAATTTTGGTGGTATCAGAAAGGAGCTGGCAAGTCTGCATTGGGACAGGCTGTTTTCCGGCATAGGTGTACTTGGAAAGTGGGAGGCCTTCAAAAGTGAAATTTTGAGAGTACAAAGCTTGTATGTGCCTGTCATAATAAAAGGTAAAGATAACAAGGGTGGGTACTTTGGTTTTTGAGAGATATTGAGGCCCTGGTTAAGAAAAAAAGGAGGTGCATAGCAGGTATAGGAAGGTAGGAACAAATGAAGTACTTATGGAGTATAAGAAATGCAAGAGAACACTTAAGAAAGAAGCCAGGAGGGCTAAAAAAAAATGGCATGAGGATGTCCTAGCAAACAAGGTGAAGGGAAAGTCTAAGAGATTCTACAGGTATGTTAAGAGCAAAATGATTACAAGGGACAAAATTGGTCCTCTGGAACATCAGAATGGTAATCCATTCATGGAGCCAAAAGAGATTGGGGTGATCTTAAATGGATTTTGTGCATCTGTATTTACTCAGGAGATGGACACGGAATCTACTGAAGTGAGGCAAAGCAGGAGCACATTCATGGACCCTATACAGATTACAGAGGAGATGTTTGCTGTCCTGAGGCAAATTAGGGTGGATAAATCACCAAGGCTTGACAAGAACCTGTGGGAGGCAAGTGAAGAAATTGCAGGGGCTCTATCAGAGATATTTAAATCATCTTTAGTAACAGGCGATATACCGGAGGATTGGAAGATAACCAATGTTGTTCTGCTGTTTAAGAAAGACTCTAAAAAATAAACCAGGAAATTAAAGGATGATACAGTAGTGGGCAAGTTATTGGAAGATATTCTAAGGGACTGGATATATGAGTATTTGGATAGACAGGGACTGATCAAGGATAGTCAGCATAGCTTTGTGCATGGTAGGTCATGTCTAACTAATCCTATAGAGTTTTTCAAGGAAGTTACCAGGAAAGATGATGAAGGCAATGCAGTGAATATTGTCTACATAGACTTTAGCAAGGCATTTGACAAAACCCCTCATGGGAGGTTGGTCAAGAAGGTCCAGTCACTCGGCATTCAAACTGAGGTAGTAAATTGGACTAGACATTGTCTTTGTGGAAGAAGCCAGAGAGTGGTAGTAGATGGTTACCTCTCTGACTGGAGGCCTATGACTAGCGGAATGCCACAGGGATCAGTGTTGGTTCTGTTGTTGTTTGTCATCAATATCAATGATCTGGATGATGTTGTAAACTGAATCAGCAAATTTGAAGATGGCACAAAGATTGGGGTACAGTGAAGAGCGAGTAAGACTATCATGGCTTGCAGTGAGATCTAGACCAGCTGGAAAAATAGGCTGAAGAATGGCAGATAGAATTTAATGCAGACAAGTGTGTGATGTTACACTTTAGTAGGACCAACCAGGGTAGGTCTTACACAGTGAACAGCAGTGCACTGAGGAGTGTGGTAGAGCAAAGGGATCTGGAACACAGGTCTATAATTTGGTGAAAGTAGCGTCACAAGTAAATAGGGTCTTAAAGAAAGCTTTTGGCACATTGGCTTTCATAGATCAATGTATTGAGTACAGAAGATGAGATGTTATGTTGAAGTTGTATAAGACATTGGCGAGGCCTACTTCGGAGTATTGTGTGCTGTTTGGTCACCTACCTACAGAAAGGATGTAAGTAAGGTTGAAAGAGTACAGAGCAAATTAACAAGAGTGCTGTCAGGACAGAGGACCTGAGTTATATGGAAAGATTGAACAGATTAGGATTTTATTCCTTGGAATGTAGAAGATTGAGGAGAGATTTGATAGAGGTATATAAAATTATAAGAGGTATAGATAGTGTAAATGCAAGCAGGCTTTTCCACTAAGGCTTTATGGGACTACAAATAGAGGTCATCTGTTAAGGGTGAAAGGTGAGAAGTTTAAGGGGCATATAAGGGGAAATTTCTTCACTCAGCGGGTCATGAGCTGCCAACATAAGTGGTGCATGTGAGCTCGATTTCAATGTTTAAGAGAAGTTTGGATAGGTACATGGATGGTAGGGGCACGGAGGGCTATGGTCCCAGTGCAGGTTGATAGGAGTAGACAGTTTAAATGGTTCAACATGGACTAGATGAGCCAAAGGGCCTGTTTCTGTGCCGTACTTTTCTATGACTCTAAGAGGGCATGTCCTGAGGTTGTGAAAGAAGCTGTTTAATCAAAAGCACTTTGTTGGTAGGGCAAGCTTGATGGAGCATTTGCTCCATTGTCTCTATTCTTGTATATTGCTTCTTGTTTCCGTCTGAAATATATTGTTCACTATTTAAAGGGGACAGTGCTTTTTTACTTACACAAAAGATCCATTTTCCTCAAGGAATTCTTTCTTCTTTATGAAATCAAAGCACACAAATTAAACAGGTACGTTTTCCTAAATAATGCATAGCCACTCTGATTATCAACCATAGTTTTCAAGTCTCTATGTAATGAGTGGGTGAGACCAAATAACAAATAAAAGCAAGATCACTTTTCCCTGAGAAAGGTAATAGTACCTTCTCCGAGCTTCTAGTAAACTCAGAAGTGTTTATAGTCTTTGTTACAGTGCAATATCCCAGCACAGAATATACACATACAGCTGCTTTTGCCAGTTTTGAGTTTGGGGTCCTTTCCTGTTTACAATAATGCTCCCTGTTTTAGGCTTGGCCCTACCCTATCCCCTTCAATGCCAAGATAAAGACACTCCGTGCCAAGTGACAAACCATCTGTACAACCCATGCTTTCTGAAGTCAGACAAAAAACTCATGGTAAATACCTCTCTTCTCTAATTTGTATAGGCATACTTGCAAAGATTAAACTGAGAGCTTGACCCATGGTGCACTTGGCTGGGTGATGGGTGTTGTCAGGGTGAGGGGATAACACATGGAGAGGCTGGGCAGTGGGCTGAAGGGCTTGTACTGTGCTGTAATGTGTTGGAAAGATCCAAAACATCAACAGCTTTGTAGGTGGAGATGTTGTGGTTCAGGTTTGGTAATGATTTATTATTGCACAGCAAATACATTTTACCAAAGGTACTGAGCTGTAGAAAACCATCCAATTAGAGTAGAGGGTCACCCGCAATTAATGGTGTTGATGGATTGAGTTACCTTGGTCCATGAAAACTGAGTGAAAAAGGAGATTTTAAGGTGATTGAAGGAAAGTATACAGGCAATGTCAAAGGTAAGTTTCCTTTTACACAGAGTGGTGAGTGCATGGAACATCCTGCCATGGGTGATGGCAGAGTCAGATACATTAGGGGCATTCAAGGAACTGCTAGATAGACACATGGATGACACAAAAGCGAAGAGCTATGTAAGAGGGAAGGGTTAGATTTTAGGTTACAAGGTTGACACAAAAATCATGGGCTGAGGGGACTGTACTGTGCTGTAGTATTCTATGTTCTAATTAGCTGCTTTAAATTGCCTTTATTAGGTAAGTGAGTGGTAAAATCTGGGGGAAGTTGATGAGAAGGTGGTGAGAACTAAATAAAAAGGGATGGATCTAGATGTGCAAACTGGGTGGATGGTGGTCAATGTGGCCCTGGTGGGCTGAAACGCTTAGTTCCATATGGTGTATCTCCACACAATGTAAGAAAAGTCTGACGTTCTGCTCTCCTTCCTTGTGTAGATGTGAATAGTGATGAAGAATCACACACTAAAAGAAACAGGAGGCTCTAATAACATTGTTTTTCCAGCAATGGGAGGGCCCATTGGGTAAGTGCTGACACATTGCTGAAGCATTCACAATTATATTTGACCAGGAAGGCTGAGTATATGATCTATTTTGTCTTTCTCTTGAGATATCAACAGCACAGAAGCCAGTCTTCATTCAGTTCAGTTCACTCTGTACAACATCAAGATATGAGTTCAGGAGCCATTAGGCAATGTTGCAGCTCTATAAAACCCTGATTAGACTATACTTGGAATATTGTGTTCAGTTCTGGTCGCCTCATTATATGAAGGATATAGAAGCTTTAGAGAGGGTGTAGGGATTACCTGGATGCTGCCTGGACTAGAGGGCATGTCTATGAAGATAAGTTAAGCAAGCAAGAGTTTATCTTGGAGCAAAGGAGGATGAGAGGTGACTTGATAGAGGTGTGCAAGATGAGTGAAAGCCAGAGATTTTTTCCCAGGGTGGAAATGGCTAATACAACAGGTCATAAATTAAAGTTATTGTAGGAAAGTATAGGGGGATATCAGAGTTAAGTTCTTTACACAGAGAGTGGTGGGTGCATGGAACGCCCTTCCAGGAGTGACAGTAGTGGTAGATGCAGATATGTTAGAGGCATTCAAGAAACTCTTAGATAGGCACATAGATAACAGACAAATGGAGGGTTGTGTAAGAGGGAAGGGTTAGATTAGATTGATCTTAGAGTAGGTTAAAAGCTTGGCACAACATTGTGGGTTAAAGGGCCTGTACTGTACTGTACTGTTCTATGTTCTAAGTTCTATGACTGATAGCACTGGATACAGGATGGCCTATGGGACCAGACTAGTTGTAATACTGAGGACTTGTACTCTAGAACCAGATATTCCTTTAGCCAAACTTAATATACTGTAACTACAACACTGGCATACATCTGATGATGTGGAAAATTGTTGAGATATGACAGGTTCACACAAGCTGGACAACTCTAGTCTAGGTGCAAATCAATACCTACTCACCCATTAGTTAAGAGCAGTGATGGAATGTACCATCAACAGTGCTATCAAGCACTGCATTCTCACCAGTAACTGATCACTGATGTCTGGATCAGAATCACTCAGACATGGAAAAAAGGACTAAATACCGTTAGCACAGCCTGGCCTACTGGGGATGTCCTACTACATAGATCACGAAGAAGCATAATCTGCTTCAAACTGCCACATTAATATACTTGGTCTCATCCTATTAGATCTATTCCCTTTGCTCTACCCATATTCCCCCCACCTTTCCTTCAACTGAAAAAAAGTTAAAGTTAAAGTCTGTCCCGAGCCTTATATGCTCATCAGGCTTATGCCAGTTTCCGTGGCGTGAAGCGACTGAGAGTACGAGAACCCCCCCCCCCCCCCCCCCGCCCCCAGATAGGACGCCAATCTATCGTGAGGTTAACCCCCAGCATTTTGCCGGTACCCATTTTCACCTGGGTAGACTGGAGCAATGTGTGGTAAGTGCCTTGCTCAAGAATACAACATGCCGCCTCACCTGGGGCTCAAACTCACGACCTTCAGATCGCTAGTCCAATGCCTTAACCACTTGGCCACATGCCACACCTTCAACTGAAAATTAATGCTTTATCTCATTCCCCAGTTCAGAGAAAGCTCTCAGATGTAAAAGTTTAAATCTATTTCCCTTTCCTTGATTGACCTAATAAATGTTTCCAGCAACTTCTGCTTTCATTACAGCTAAATTCCAACATTCAAAGTTCAAAGTACATTTATTATCTATGTATACTACATACAACCTGAGATTTGTCGCCTTACAGACAGCCACACATTGATACAAGAGTGACTTTCCTCTGAGATCACAGTAGCATTTGACCAAACATGACATGATGATTGCCCATTGTATCCAACGATGACAATTAGTTATATGCAGTACTTTGATAACCGCACAAAGAAGTCAATGCGACAGAGTTTTTCAAGTGGAAAAGCCACTGCACGGGCAGTTCCACACTGCCAACCTTGGAAGTCCAGATCCAGTGATGCAAGTTGTCATCACAACAGGGGTCTTCTTTGGTTGCAGTGGATGACCCTGGCTTCTTCTGGGCCTTTTCATACCCTTCACTCTCCATAAAGTGTTGCAGACCCACCTTGCTGTCCATTGGATTTCATTGTTCATCTCATCCACCCGGTCTGTTGGAGCTGACTTTGCCTGCTAGGGCAGGCATGTCCCTATCTCAGGATATGAGGCCGCTGGCTTCTCTCACCTGGTAGGGTAGAAGCAGTGTACCACGGTGTGGCCACTGTCACAGACATACAGTCAGTTGGAGCCACAGGTGAGAGCCGAGTGTCCGGTGGGACCAAAGCTGCCCTAGAATGGACACAACAAGCCCCTTTACCAAAGTTTCCACCCATCCCTGGACACCACATCCACCGCATGGGTGGAGTATGACATGGTGCTCTGGTAAAACACCACAAGGCTGCGTGCTTAGCCCCCGTTCTATGCGCTTTACACTTATGACAGTGTGGCTAAGCACAGCTCTGATGCCATATTCAAGTTTTCTGATGACATCACCGTCATAGGCAAAATCAAAGGTGGTGATGAATCAGCATATAGGAAAAAGATTGAAAATCTGGCTGAGCAGTGCCATAAAAACAATCAGATGCACATCAGCTCTGGCAGGATTTGCAGGCTATTACTTCCTACAAAGTGAAGCCCAACATCATGAATGGCAGTGATGCTTCACTCCCTGACAAGCTCAGTGCTTTTTATGCTCGCTTTGAAAGGGAGAATAAAACTATAACTATGCGGATCCCTGCAGCACCACGTAACCCTGTGATCACTGTCTTGGATCCTCAACTTCTTAACCGGAAGATGTTAGAAAATCTGTGCAGATTGGAAATAATATCTCCATCTTGCTGATAATCAACACTGGCACACCTCAGGGATGTGTGCTTCACCCATTGATCTAATCTCTCTATATCCATGACTGTGTGGCTAGGCATAGTTCAAATGCCATCTGTAAATTTGCTGATGATACTGTACAACCATTGTTGATAGAATCTCAAATGGAGATGAGGAGGCGTACAAGAGTAAAATACCTGTATACCAGCTAGTTGAGTAGTGTCGCAAAAACAACCTTGCACTCAATGTCAGTAAGACCAAAGAACTGATTGTGGACTTCAGGAAGGGTAAAATGAGGGAACACACACCTGTCTCATAGAGGGATCAGAAGTGGAGAGAGTGAACAATTTCAAGTTAACCCAACATATTGATGCAGACATAAAGAAAGCACGACAGCACCTAAATTTCATTAGGAGTTTGGGAGGTTTGGTATGTCACCAAAAACACTTGCAAGTTTCTACAGATGTACCGTGGAGAGCATTTTAACTGGCTGCATCACCGTATAGGGGTATGTGGGGCATGGAGGTGCACAGGATCGAAGTAAGCTGCAGAGTGTTGTAAAATTAGTCAGCTCCATCATGGGCACTAGCCTCTATAATATCCAGGACATTTTCAAGGAGCGATGCCTCAAAAAGGCAGTGTTCATTATTAAGGACCCCCAACACAGAACATGCCCTCTTTTCATTGTTACCATCAGGAGGGAAGTAAAGGAGCCTGAGGGCACACACTCAGTGATTAGGAACAGCTTTTTCTCTTCTGCCATCCGACTTCTGAATGGACATTCAATCCACAACCACTACCTCACTACTATTTTATTTAACTATTTAATACATACATACTTACTGTAATTCACAGCGTTTTTCTTCTATTATTATGTATTACATTGTACTGCCGCTAAGTTAACAAATTTCACAACATATACCAGTGATTTTAAATCTGGTTCTGACTCTTACTCAAATGCTAGCAAGACCAAGGAGCTGATCATTGACTTCAGAAGGATGAAACCAGAGATCCATAAACTAGTCCTCATTGGCAGATCAGAGGTAGAGAGGGTCAGCAACTTTAAATTCCTCAGTGGAATTTTATACTGGAGGACCTGTCCTGGGACCAGCACATACATGCATTATGAAAAAAGCTCAGCAGAGTCTCTGCTTCCTTAACAGTTTGCAAAGATTTGGCATGACATTTAAAACTTTAACAAACTTCTATAGATGTGTGGTGGAGAGTATATTGATTGGCTACATCACAGTTTGGAATGGAAACACCAATGCCCTTGAATGGAAAATCCTACAAATAGTGGATACGGCCCAGTCCATCATGGGCAAAGTTCTCCCCACCACTGAGCACATCTACATGAAGCATTGTCACAGAAAGCAGGATCCATCATCAGAGACATCCACCACCCAGGTCATGTTCTCTTCTCACAGCTGCCATCAGGAAGAAGGTACAGAAACCTCAGGATTCATGCCACCAGGTTCAGGAACAGTTATTATCCCTCAATCATCAGGCTCTTGAACCAAAGGGGATAACTTCACTTGCTCTATCATTGATATGTTCCCACTACCTATGGACTCATTTTTAAGGACTCTTCATCTTGCTTGCCTGCTTATTTCTTTCTTTCTTTATTATTTCTTTTTGTATTTGCATAGTTTGTTTTTTTGCACACTGGTTGAACACCCAAGTTTGTACGGCTTTTCATTGATTCTATTATGGATTTATTGATATGCCCGGAAGAAAATGAATCTGAGGGTTGTATATGGTGATAAGTATGTACTTTAATACAGTAATAAATTTACTTCGAACTTTGAAATTTATAATTGCTATGAGAAGTGATGGGATGTTCAAATTATCAATAAATAAGGCTTCAACTAAAATCAGTTTTATTGTTTTTTTTAAATGAGAAACCAAAATTAGTGCAAACACACTGCTTGTGCTATAGGTCTCCAAACCATCTGAAGGGCAATTTTGGAGACAAATCTTTTCAAATACAAATAAAATGGCTACAATTGGCCACTGAGCACATTTGCAAAAAGCACTGCTACAAGAATGCCGAACCTATCGTCAAGAACTCCACTATCCAAACCATGCTCTCTTCTTGCTACTATCATCAGGTAGGAAGTACAGGAGCCTTAGATCCCACATCACCAGGTTCAGGAACAGTTATTACCCTGCAACCAGTTAACCTCAACTCTGAACTGATTCCACAACCTAGGGACACTTTCAAGGACTCTACAACTCATGTTCTTAGTTTAATTTTTAGTTCCATAATTTGTCTTCTTTTCATATTGGTTATTTGTTCATGTATCTTTTTTTATAAATTCTACTGTATAACTTTATTTTCCCATAAATGCCCTCAAGAAAATTAACTTTGACAAGTGGGCGCAAATGCCTATTTGATTTCAGTAAAATTTCTTTAAACAGTACATGCCAAGCCCAAAATGTGAACTAAGTTTTAGGGAATGAAGCTGGGCAAGAGAAAAGATAATCAGTGGGAGAACATTTTCTGGTGGTAATTATACTTCAGTTAGATTTAAACTAGTTATGGAAAAAGGAAGGAGATAAAATGGAAGTGAAGACTAAGGTGGAATAAAGCAACTTTTACTTGACTGTGAAGTGATTTAGTAAACATAAACTGGAAACAACTATGTAAATTAGTAGCAGTGCAATGGGAGGCATTCAAGAAGACATGGAGGTTTGAGGGACACATGATCCCACTAAGAAAAAGGGGGATAAACTGGGACCCCTTGAAGACAAAGATAAGGTAGAAAAAACACTTAGATAAAAAAGAGGAAATACTGGAAATACTCAGACTGGGGTTATTTTCTTTACAGAAAAGGGGGCTGAAGTGAGATTTAATTTGAGGTGTATAGGACCAAGGAGGGCTGAATAGGAGGCACCTATTTTCCTGACTGGGGGGGGGGTGGGGAGAGGGCAGAGATTTAAGTATAAAACAAATTAAGGGAGAGCTGAGAAAGAGATATTCACAGGCAGATGGTGGGGTTCTTGAAGCCCAGTTGCCTAAGTGGTGATAGAGAGAGAAAACACTCAGCACTTTTAAACGGTATGTGGATGTGCGCTTACCAAACCATAATCTGCTGGGCCACACATCAGGTACTGAATGAAGCTCTTTGTGACTACAAGGGTCGTGACATGGACTGGAACCTCCTTCTGTGTCATTATTTTTCTATGATTCTGTGGTTCACAGGTGCATTCACACATTCATGAGCTCAAACTTACACACTCACAGATTCAAGTTCCTGGGCATCTACATCTCAGAGGACCAATCCTGGGACAGCTATACTGATTCAGTCATGAAGAAACTGATAGAAGTTGAAGGAGAATAGGTATGTCACCAAAGATTCTAACAAATTTCTATAGATGTACAATGGAGATCATTCCGACTGGTCGATTCGTTGCCTGTCATGGAAGCTCCAGTGCCCAGGATCACAAGAGGCTGCAAGGAATTGTAGACACAGCCAGCTCCATCATGGGCGCTAGCCTCCCCATCATCAAAGACATCTTCAAAAGGTGATGCCTTAAGAGGGTGGCATCCATTATTAAGGATACCGTCTGAGACATGCCCTTGTCTAACCCTACAACTTCCTCCAGCCTTACAACCATCTGCATTTCTCCTATTCCTAGTACGGCAACTACTCTGTCCAACAACTGCAGAGAGCTGTGTATACAACTCAGTCCATCATTGAAACCAGACACCCCTCCATGGACTCTTAGGAAAGCAGCCAGTTAAATCAAAAACCCTTCCCACCCTGGTCATTCTCTCTTTACCCCTTTCCATTAGGCAGCAGATACCAAAGTTTGAGAACAGGCAACATCAGCTCAGGGACAGCTTCTATCCTGCTGTTATCAGACTGTTGAGGGGACCTTGTATGATATCAAGAGACCTCTTGAACTCTTAACTTCAAAAACTACCTCATCATAGCCCCCTACACTAAGTGGCTGCCTGCACTGCACTTTCCCTGTGACTGTAACACTATATTCTGTATTTTACTATTGCTTTTCCCCTGTGCTACCTTGATGCACTTATAGTTTAAAATGGCATAAAGAACAAAGTTTTTCATAGTATATCAGTACATAAGACAATAATTAATTATTATTAGTTTATCTCCTGTGCAATCCTGATTTAACATCCCTTTACCACTGTGGAGCTGAGCTCTAAGATCTGGAATGGCTGCCCTTCCTTACATCTCTCTCCCCCTTCTTCAACCTTCCCTCTCCCTCCTCCTCCTTAAAGTTGCTACTCAAAACCTACCTCTTTGACCAAGTATTTTTGTTACCTGTTCTATCCTTTGTGAGATTATGTTTGATAAAATTCCTGAGAAAGACATTGGGCTGCTTTTACTGTGACTAAGAGGCTGTATAAAGAGAAGCTGTTGTATAATTCTGAGCTTCTATTTATCCAGTCTAGTTGGAAATGTTTCTCCCACAATTTGCATTCCAATCCCCCGACTTGATTTACATGTGTACTGTAGCTCATCGAGCCACCAGAATTATGTGAGAAATGTGTTTGAGCAGTCTCTTTGGGAGAAGACAGGCTTTAATGAGTCTGCAGCTCAAATCTCTTAATCCTCCTCGAGTCTCTGGGATAAGCCCCTTTTACAGGTTGCTACAAGGCTGAGTGGGAAGTGTTCACCTGCTGGCAGGGGTTGATGATGGATATAGAGAGCTTGCCAAGAGCAGCCAGCTGAGGCTAGGCTTCAGAGTTGATGATGAAGAAACAGCAAGTAGGCCTTGGATGGCGCTGCTTGTTTGAATTCTGTTTGTTGGCTCTGTTACAAGCTAAGGAGTGTGAAACCTTGACTTTAATCACCCCTGGCCGCCAGTGAAACCAGGGTATACTCGACAGTTCTCAGCCAATTAAACCAATAATCATTCAGTTCAAGTTTAAGGAACATATTGAAAATAACTCAAGGTTTAATTTTAAAAAGCCATCCTTTGGAGAGCCCCTGCTGCATGTTAATTAGGCAGAGGCTGCCACCCTGGCTGTTGTCCAGATGTACTTGTTCCTTATCCATTGTGGGAAGTGAAAGGGTTGTGAAGTTGGAAGGTTTAGCAACTTGATTAGTGTAGGTGCATGAGGCAGGAAACTGTGGGAATGGATTCTGAAATATGGGATCACATTGCGATAAGCTGGATATTATTATGAATAAGATACTGAATAGTACAGCTCTCAATGAATAAATTTGCTGATACACACAATGTGATGGACTCGGTATATGGTGGGTATTTTTATAGCACACAAGGGTTATGTAACAGGGCCACTATCCAAAAGCATAAGTTATGGTCCAAAGGCATAAGTTTAAATTTAAATAACAATTAAAATTTGGATGAAATAAATGAAACTAATGACTAACTGTAAAACTTGCCTGGTTCACTCTCCTTCTGGCCTATATGCAACCGAGATCAATGTAAGTTGACTTTTAACATCCCACTGGAATGACCTGGCAAATTATTCATGGAGCAGTTAAGAATGGACAAAAGATGCTAACCTTGGCAATCATAACTACATCAGGAGAACATTTCTTTTTTAAAAAAGCGGTTAATTTTTCTGTGTAAACCCTCAAACCTATTTTAACATTGTTGACAAGGTGTATGAGTTTTTGTTTTCTAACACAAGGGAAGTAAATCTGCTTCTTCCCACTACAGCAGGGGTTGGGATGTGGAAAACCTTTCCTTGCAAACCATATGAGTTTTCTGACATATTGCAGATACCAACATGAAATGACTGGCTACCAATAGAAAATCTTGCAAAAGATAATGAATATTAGAAAATGGCTAAATGGCACACTACCTTAGAGCATGATCTTCTCGTCAATAGTGGACTGGGTGCCTTGTCAGGTTGGTAAACAGATATCAGAGTTTAAATAACAGGGACTGGGAATTAAATGCAAGACTGGACTTAGAGTCTTAGAACACTACAGCACAAAATGGCCCTTCAGCCTATCTAGTCCATACCAAACCATTCAAACTGCTTACTCCCATACTCCTCCCATTCATGTACCTATCCAAATCTCTCTTAAATGTTGAAATCGAATCCGCATCCACCACAGTCACACCACCCTCTGAGTGAAGAAACACCCCCCTCCCCAGGTTCCCTTTAAATTGTTCACATTTCACTCTTAATCTATGATCTCTAGTTATTTATTTACTTAGTGATACAAAGCAAACTAGGTCCTTCAGCCCATGCTGCCCAGCATCCCGGTTAACACTAACCTAACTTACAATGACCAATTAACTACCTGGTATGTCTTTGGACTGTGGGAGGAAACTGGAGCATCTGGGGAAAACCCATACTTTCCACAGGGAGGATGTACAGAGATTCCTTAAAGAATGGTGCTGGAATTGAACTCCGAACTCCAGGACGCCCCAAACTCTAATAATGTCACGCTAACCGCTGCCCTACCATGGCACCTCATGTTAGTTGTAGTCCCTTCCAATTCCAGTGGAAAAAGCCTGGTTGCATTTATTCTGTCCACACCTCTCATAATGTCGTATACAACCATCAAATCTCACCTCATTCTCATATGCTCCAGGGAATAAAGTCCCAACCTATTCTACCTTTCCCTGTAACTCAATCCTCAAGTCCTAGCAAAATCCTTATAAATTTTCTCTGCGCTCTTTTAATGACAACTCAATTGTCTTCTATAACAATTTCCATGAGATCAAGTTAGGATGGGAGCTCGGGCCTGCTCTGAATATGAGGTCGGCCAGGATTTAAAAAGTGTGGAACATTTAAATCCAGAGATGAAAGATTGTTATTGGATATGAGGTGCATCTGAGCTCCCACTTGAAGCTGATAAGCATGTTTAAATGAAATCATCAAAGAACAACTGAGCTAAAACTGAGTTTACTTGACAGCAATTCAACTCTCTGCCAATTGAATTCTGCCATTCTCCTTCAACAGAAGAATAAGGTACCTTGAACTTCATACTCTTAAATAAAGCCACCTCATTTAAACTAAAACATGGAGTACTCTCAGAGGGAAGATTTAACCTGAACAGTCTGTTATTAAATCAATGAGGTTTGATTTAGCATAATCGAGGAGTGCTATGAATCCTGCTTAATGTACAGCAGTGCAGATGTTAGCATAATCACTCAACAATCCCAACTGTAAAATTTCCGACCACTTTCTATGATGAGTTTGTACATTCTCCCTGTGACCTGTGGGTTTCTTCCTGGTGCTTTGGTTTCCACCCACATTCCCAAGTGTACGGTTAGGGTTAGTGAGTTGTGGGTATGCTATGTTGGTGCCGGAAACAGCACAACACTTGTGTGCTGCTTGCTTATTTGATTTAATGCAACTGACACATCTTTTCTGTAGGTAGGTGACCAGAACTGCACACATTACTCTAAAACAGGTCTCACCAACATTTTATAAAATTTCAACATAGCATCCCAACTCCTTTACCCAATACTTTGATTTATGAAGGCCAATGTGCCAAAAGTTTTTTTACAACCCTGTGACACTTACAAGGAATAATGAATCTGTATTTCCAGATCCCTGCTCCACCACACTCGTCAGTGCTCTACCAATCACTGTGTAAGTCCTAACGTGGCTTGTCCTCTCAAAGTGAAAAATCTCAAACTTGCCGGCATTAAGTGCCATCTGCCATTTTTCAGCCCATTTTTCCAGCTGGTCCAGATCCCGCTGCAATCTTTGATAGCCTTCCTTGCTGTCCACTACACTCCCAATCTTGGTGTCATCCACAAGTTTTCTTATCCAATTGACCACATTACCATTGAGATTGTTGATACAGATGACAAACAACAGTGCCCCGATCTCTGCAGCACATAGGTCATAGGTCTTCAGTCAGAGAGGCAACCATCTACTTTCACTCTAGTTTCTCCCACGTTGTTAATGTATCCAATATATCACTTCATACTGAACACCGAGCGACTGAACCTTCTTGACCAAGCTCCTGTGCAGGACCTTGTTAGACCTTGCTAAAGTCCATGTAGACAACATCCACTCCCTTTCCTTCATCAACATTCCTGTGACCTGCTCAAAAAGACTCAATAAGATTGATTAGACATTGACCTATCACACACAAAGAAATGTTAACTACTTTAATCAGTTCTTGACTAGCTAAACATGGGTGAGCTGAAGATGCATTTCAGGTGTCCAAGACAGTCCAAGAGACTCATTCCAGCTTTTTACATCAGTGTCTGGCATGTCAGTCATGCCCCAGTGTATTGTGATGTTCACACTTTTTAGTCATCCTGGCCACCTTCTGAGACACACTGAGTACATAGGACCCTGGAAATTATGGAAGGAGTGGGTGGCCAATCTATGGAGCAAATTATTTAGAAGAAGAGGAATAAAAACAGAGAAGGAAAAAAAATGTTGGAACTGTGAAACGTCATTGCTATGTTCCATAACTCACAGGTTTATTGCTGCTATCTCTCTCTATTTACACTTCATTGAGATACTAGTGGTGGAAGGCATGAACAGCTTCAAGATCCTGCATGTCAATACCTCAGGGGATCTATCCTGGAACCAACGCATTGATGCATCATGAAGGTGTTACACCAGTGGCTCTACTTCATTATGGGATTTGGTATAACACCAAAGACTCTTGAAAATTTCTATAGTTGTACAGTGAAGACTATTCTGACTGGGACACAGCCTGGTATGGAGATTCTGATGCACAAGTTCACAAAAGGCTACAGAGCATTGTAGACTCCATCCCAAGCACAACCCTCCCTACCATCAAGGACATCTTCAAGAGACTGTACTTGAAGCAGGTGGCATCCAGCAATAAAGATCTTCACTATCCCTTCACGACAGTGTAGTTCCAAAAGGACGAGGCAATTATAACTTCCCAAGAATAAAGTCGTCATAAAAGCTGCCAACATACCTGGATTGAAAGGTCCTCTGATGCATTGACAGCATATTAAGAAAAGGTACTTCTTTCCCATGAGGAATACTTACTCGTTGTGAATGGGATTCCTAAAAGCCATAACAGTGCATATGTTATTGCTAGTATTTGGGGGATCATCTCACAAAGCTTAACTTGACCCATTAGACTCTTCCTGCAAGTCTGTGGTTCACACATTGAACTAATAATTCACCTCAAAATGGTGCCGAGCTGTAGTGTCTGCTGAGATTGTGGCTCAGACTTATTATTTTTAAGTTTAGAAGAATGGTTTTAGGGACAGAGAGGGGAGTTAGGGGTTGGTTTAAGGTTTAAAGACAATGATATGGATGTCCATGTCCATGGCACAAGGAAGCATGAGGGCTGGTCAGTAGGCTCTGAGTTAGAGCCGTGTGGTCCAGTCATCAGCTAGTCTAGGAGTTTACATCAAAGATCAAGGCCCAAAGGTTAATTGGAAGTTGTAGCTCAATAGCCAAAGACTGGGGGCATGGAGGCCTGTCCTGGTGTTGGAGGACTGTTTGTGTAGGTGGGTGGATGGGAGGGAAGAAATGGCTTGTTTTGTTATTTGTTTGTTGTGTTCCATTCTGGTCATACTACATTGGCGCTGGAATGTGTGGCAGCCTCCAGCACCCCTTCAGGAGTGCTTGTTCTTACACAAGTGACACTTCTCACTATATGTTTCGATGTAGATTTGACAAATAAATCTGAGTCTCAAAACCCACAAAACTGGAATGGAAGCAAATCATTCTCAACTCTGAGGGACTGCATAACAACAAGAAGAATCAGAATCACACTAAGTGTGTATCTTCAGGCTCCTGTACCTCCTCCTTAATGGTAAAAATGAGAAGACAGCATGTCCTGGGTGATTGTATCCTTAATGACAGCTGCCAATCTTTTGGAGGCATCGTCATTGCTAGGGAGGCTCATGATGGAGCTGGCTGAGTTTACAACTTACTGCAGCTTTTTCTGATTCTGTGCAGCAGCCTCTCCATACCAGACAGTAATCCAACCAGTTACAATGCTCTCCAAGGTACATCTATAGAAATTTGCAAAAGACCTTGGTGACTTACCAAGTTACCTCAAACTCCAATTGAAGTATAGCCACTATTATGCCTTCTTTGTAATTGCATCAATATCTTGGGCCCAGGATAGGTATTCAGAGATGTTGACACCCTGAAACTTGAAACTGCTCACTTTTTCCGCTGTTGATCCCTCGATGAAGACTGGTGTGAGGTTCCTAACTTCCCCTTCCTGAACTCAATAATTAATTCCTTGGTCTTACTGATGTTGAGTTGCAAGGTTGTTGTTTTGACACCACTCAACCAGACGATCTATCTCGCTAATCTCATGAGTAGGTGATGGTGCCTATTCAACACCATCTGAAATTCTGCCAATTTGTGTCATTGTCAAATTTATAGATGGAGTTTCAGCCCTGCCTAGCCATACAGTCATAGATGTAGAGAGAGTAGAGCAGTAGGCTAGTCATGCATCCTTGAGGTGCAACATTGTTGATTGTCAGTAAGGAGGAGATGTTATTTCCAATCTGCTCTGACTGTGGTCTCCCAATGAGGAAGTCAAAGTTCAAAGTACATTTATTATCAAAGTATGTATGCTATTCTTGGAGCAGACATTGTTTTGGAGTGTGTCAGTGCTTAGAGTGGCTTTGGCTCATCAGGCTTGTTGAGTGAGATCAGGTTTGGGTGAGATGCATTGTCTTGTAAGTTACTCTCCCTCATAATCTTTGTGCATTCCTCAGCTGTTGGGGCATCAGTGAGAACAGCTCCAGGGGCAGTATCTTTTGCTATGTGTACAATGTAGGAATTCTGGAGACCTCCAGTCTCCCAGATAAACACATCTGCACCAGGTGCACTGAATTGAAGCTCGTGAGAGAATGTATTAAGGAACTGGAGCTGCAGCTTGATGATCTTCGACTCATACAGGAGAATGGGGAGGTGATAGACAGGAGCTACAGGGAGGTAGTCACCCCTAGTTGCAGGAGACAGGTAACTGGGTGACTGTCAGGAGAAAGAGGGGAAATGCACAGCCAGTGCAGAGTACATCTGTGGCTGTTCCCCTCAGTAATAAGTATATAATTTTAGATACCATTGATAGGGATGACCTACCACAGGGGAGCCACAGTGACCAGGTCTCTGACACTGAGTCTGGTGCCGTGGCTCAGAAGAGCAGAGAGGTGAGGAGGACTGCAGTGTTGATAAACGAGATTCTTTAGTCAGAGGAACAGAGACGAGGTTCTGTGGGTGTGATAGAGACATCTGGATGGAATGTTGCCTCCCTGGTGCTAGGATCAGGGATGACTCGGATCAGGCCCATGGCATTCTTAAGGGAGAGGGTGAGCAGCTAGAAGTCTAGGCACCATATTGGCACCAATGACAAAGGTAACCAAGGTGAGAAGGTCCTGAAGAGAGATTTCAGGGAGCTGAGAAAAAGGAGCTCCACGATAGTAATCTCTGGATTGCTCCCTGTGCCATGTGCCAGTGAGGGAAAGAATAGAATGATCAGGCAGTTGAATGTGTGGGTGAGGAACTGATGGAGGGGTCAGGGGTTCAGATTTAGGGACCATTGGGATCTCTTATGGGGAAGGTACAACCTGTACAGAAGGGACAGGCTTAACTGAACCCAAGGGGGTCCAATATCCTTGTGGGCAAGTTGGCTGGAGCTGTTTGAGAGAATCTGACAGGGGGATGGTAATCTGAGTGATAGTTGGTTTACAAACTGAGGTAGTGTGTAGTGAGACTCTTAGCAAGGAGAGGCTGATGATATGGCAAAATTGTAGTCAGCAACTGTAAAATAGAAGGTGGACAAAATCGAAAAGGGTGAATGCAGGACTGAAGGTGCTATATATGAATACACACAGTATATGGAATAAGGTAGATAAACGTGTAGCACAGTTACAGACTGGCATGTACTGACATCATGGACATCACTGAATCATAGCTGAAAGAAGATTATAGTTGGGTGCTTAATGTCCAAGGATACACGTTGTATCAAATGGATAGGCAGGAAGGCAGAGGGGGCAGTGTTGGTCTGTTGGTAAAAAATGAAATCAAATTAATAGAAAGAGGTGATGTAGGGTTGGAATGTGTTGAATCATTGTGGATAGAGCTAAGGAACTGCAAGGGTTTAAAGACTCTGACGAGAGTCATATACAGACTCCCAAACAGTAGTAAGGATGTGGTCTACAGGTTACAATGGGAGACAGAATATGCATGCCTGAATGTTAGAATAGTCATGAGGGATTTCAATATGCAGGTAGATTGGGAAAATCAGGTTGCTGCTAGGTTCCAAGAGGGGGAATTTCTAGAATGCCTATTAGATGGCTACTTTGAGCAGCTCGTAGTTGAATCCATTGGGCAATCATCTATTCTGGACTGAGTGTTGTGCAATGAACCAGAATTGATTAGAGAGTTTAAGGTAAAAGAACCCTGAGGAGTAAGTGATCGAATTCACCCTGAAATTTGAGAAGGTGAAGCTAAAATCAGATTTACCAATATTACAGTGGAATAAAGGGAATTACAGAGGCTTGAGGTATCTGCACTATTACAGATCGTCAGGTATAATGTTGTGGTATCACTCCATTTCCAATCCCCATGCCAAACAACTCTAGCCAACCTGCCCACAGGGATATTGGAACCCCTTGGGCTCAGATCTAGCCTGTTTCTTTTGTACAGGTTGTACCTTCCACAGAAAAGATCCCAATAATCCATAAATCTGAAACCTTGTCCCCTGCACCAGTTCTTCAGCCACACATTTACCTGCCAAATCATCCTATTCTTGTCCTCACTGACACATGGCAGCAATCCAGAGATTACGTGACTGAAGAATGGTTGTAGTTGTGAACTGAATATCCAAGGTAACAAGTTGTATTACAAGGGAGAAGGAGCTCAAAATGCTGAAAGGCCTAAGGATACTTAAGTCACCCAGACTAGATGAACTACACCCTAGGGTTCTGAAAGAGTAGGCAGAGGGGCTGCCGTGGCTCTGCTGGTAAAGAATGGCATCAAATCAGTAGAAAGATGTGACATTGGAGCAGAGGATGTTGAATCCTTGTGGGTTGAGTTAAGAAACTGCAAGGGTAGAAGGACCCTGATGGCAGTTATATACAGGCTTCCCTACAATAGCTGGGTTGTGGACCACAGATTACAACAGGAAATAGAAAAGGTGTGTCAAAGGGGCAATGTTATGATAGTCATGGGAGATTTTAACATGCAGGTCGATTGGGAAAATCAGATTGGTAACAGATCACAAGAGGGAGAGTGTGTTGAATGCCTATGAGATGGCTTTTTAGGGCAGTTTATCATTGAGCCTACTAGGGATCAGCTATACTGGATTGGGTGTTATGTAATGAACCAGAGGTGATTAGGGAGTTTAAGGTAAAAGAACCCTTAGGAACCAGTGATCACAATATGATTGAGTTTAACTTGAAATTTGATAGGGAGAAAATAAAGTCTAACATAACAGTATTTCAGTGGAATAAAGGAAATTACAGTGGTATGAGAAAGGAATTGGCCAAGGTAAATTGGAAGGAACTGCTGGCAGCGATGAAAGCAGAGCAGCAATGGTGTGAGTTTCTGGGAATAATGAGGAAGGTGCAGGATAGATGTGTTCCAAAAATGAAGAAATACTCAAATGGCAAATAGTACAACAAGGGAAGTCAAAGCTAATGTGAAAGCAAAAGAGAGGGCATACAACAAAGCAAAAATTAGCAGGAAGATAGAGGTTTGGGAAGCTTTTAAAAACCAACGGAGAATAACTAGAAGTATCATTAGAAGGGAAAAGATGAAATATGAAAGCAAGTTAGCAAACAATATCAAAGTGGATAGTAAAAGCTTTTTCAAGTATGCAAAAAATAAAAGAGAAATGAGAGTGGATATAGGACCACTAGAAAATGAGGCCAGAGAAATAATAACAGGGGACAAGGAGATAGCGGATGAACTAAATATTTAGCATCATGGAAGACACTAGCAGTGTGCCAGATGTTGTAGTGTGTGAAGGAAGAGAAGTGGGTGCAGTCACTATCACAAGGGAGAAGGTGCTCAAAAAGCTGAAAGACCTAATGGTACATAAGTCACCCGGACCAGATGAACTGCACCTTAGGGTTCTAAAAGAGTAGAGATCATCAATATACAGTCATACACTTTGGTAGAAGAAATGAGTGGATTGACTATTTTCAAAATGGAGAGAAAATACAAAAATATGAAGTGAAAATGGAATTGTGAGTCCTTCTGCAGGATTCCCTAAAGGTTAATTTACAGGTTGAGTTTGTGGTGAGGAAGGCAAATGCAATGTTAACATTCATTTCAAGAGGTCTAGAATATAAGAGCAAAGATGTAATGTTCAGACTTTATAAAGCACTGGAGAGACCTCACTTGGAGTATTGTGAGCAGTTTTGGACCCCTTAACTTAGAAACAATGTGCTGAAACTGGAGAGGGCTTCAAAGAAGATTCACAAATATGAACACGAGGAAACCAGCAGGTGCTGGAAATTCAAACAACACACACAAAATGCTGGTGGAACACAGCAGGCCAGGCAGCATCTATAGGAAGAAGCACTGTCGATGTTTCGGGCCGAGACCCTTCGTCAGGACTAACTGAAAGAAGATAGTAAGAGATTTGAAAGTAGGAGGGGGAGGGGGAAATGCGAAATGTTAGAAGAAGACTGGAGGGGGTGGGGTGAAGCTAAAAGCTGGAAAGGTGATTGGCAGGAGGGATACAGAGCTGGAGAAGGGAAAGGATCATGGGACGGGAGGCCTAGGGAGAAAGAAAAGGGAAGGGGAGCACCAGAGGGAGATGGAAAACAGGCAGAGTGATGGGCAGAGAGAGAACAAAAAGGGAGGGGGAAAAATAAATAAATCAGGGATGGGGTATGTGGTGAACTACATATACCTGTCTGGACTGCTCCTGTGGCTCCTCCCACAGACCCCTGCTGACTGCTCCTGTGGCTCCTCCCACAGACCCCTGTATAAAGGCGATTGAGGCCTGAGCCCGGCCTCATTCTCCAGGATGTAGTGTTGTTCATTCTTCCAGTCAATAAAAGCCGATATCTCGCTTCTTACGTCTCAGAGTGAGTTATTGATGGTGCATCAATTTTATTGACTGGAAGTTAAAACATGGAAACCGTTTTACATCCGGAAAGATTGGATTTGGACCCCCAAGACCCTGAAGCAGCTCTTGCCTTTGAACTCTGGCTTGCATGCTTCCAATCATACTTGGAGGAGGTTCGTGCAACTGACCCCGCTGTTAGGCACAGAATTCTCCTCTCGAGAGTCGCCCCAAAAGTTTATTCATTCATCAGGGACCTCTCGACCTACGAAGGGGCACTTGACACCCTCAAAAGAAAGCCGTCTACGCCAGACATCGCTTGGCCACGCGCTGACAGCGCCCTGCAGAGTCGTCCGCCGAATTTCTCCGAGCTCTACAGGCACTCGTGCAGACTTGTGACTGCAAAACGCTCACAGCGGAACAGCATGCGGAACTCTTGGTACGAGACGCCTTTGTGACAGGAATTAGGTCAGTGTACGTGCGCCAGCGGCTGCTGGAAAATGCCGATCTTACCTTACGCTCAGCGATCGAGACGGCCGACATGCTGGAGGCTGCTCTGCACAACGCTGACGCTGTCCAGCCACGCGATTCCCCGCCGGTTCCGTGGACACCTCCGACCCCGCCGCCACTGGTTCCCGCAAGCGAATTCGCCAACGCCGCTGCCAGTCGCGGTTCCACACACTCCCCGAACCCGACCAAGCGAAAGCTGTGTTATTTCTGTGGGCTTGAGAAACATCCTCGAAACCGTTGCCCAGCTCGAGAAGCGACCTGCTCCAGCTGCGGAAAACCAGGCCATTTCACCAGAGCCTGTAAGTCTAAACCGCGCGCGGGGTCGATCAGCGCTGCGTTTGAGACGTGGGGGCCGCCATCTTGCATGCCCAGATGTGGGCGGCCATCTTTGCTGGCGTCACCATGCCCCGCCCCCGACTCGCCGGTGTTTACTGGGCACCAAGACGGCATTTCAACTCTGGCCACCGTAACCCTCGATCAAAGCGCTCCGCACCAGCTCGCAAGGTCAATGATGGACATCCTGGTGGAGGGACACAGGACTAGCTGCCTGTTTGACACAGGCAGCACTAAGAGTTTTATTGACCCGGACACAGTGCAACGCTGTGGACTCGTGACACGGCCGGTAAGCCAGAGGATCACCTTGGCTTCTGGGTCGCATTCCACAGACATCCGGGTGGGTTGTGTAGCGACATTGATGGTGCAGGGCACAGAATATCGGAACTTTGCGCTATTGGTCATGCCTTGACTGTGCGCACCTGTGCTATTGGGGCTGGACTTCCAGAGCCATCTCGAAAGTGTGACTATGGCATATGACGGGCCCCACCCACCGCTCACTGTCAGGAATCCTCAGTTTGGTGGGACTTCGCCATATACCCAGTTACTGCACACACATACACACCGAACCACATGTCCCGCCCAGCACCATGCCGATAGCTGTGCTACTGACACTACTTGCAGCCTCTCCACCCTCAAGATCCCTCCCCCATCGCTGTTCGCCAACCTGACCCCCGACTGTAAACCGGTGGCGACTAAAAGCAGGAGGTACAGCGCAGGGGACAGGGCCTTCATTCAGTCAGAGGTGCAACGGCTGCTCGGGGAGGGGATCATCGAGCCAAGCACAAGCCCTTGGAGGTCCCAGGTGGTTGTTGTTCGGACTGGGCAGAAAAATAGGATGGTTGTGGACTATAGTCAGACCATCAATAGGTTCACGCAGCTTGACGCGTACCCCCTACCCCACATCGCGGATATGGTCAACCAGGTAGCTCGGTACAAGGTGTACTCGACAATAGATCTGAAATCCGCTTATCACCAACTCCCCATCCGCCCAGAGGACTGCCCCTACACCGCCTTCGAGGTGGGCGGCAGGCTCTATCACTTCCTGCGCGTCCCATTTGGTGTCACCAATGGTGTCTCAGTCTTCCAGAGGGAAATGGACCGGATGGTGGACCAGTACAACCTGAAGGCCACATTTCCCTATCTAGATAACATCACCATCTGTGGTCGCGACTGGTCGGATCACGACGCCAACCTCCAACGATTTTTCCAAGTGGCCGAAGCTTTGAACCTTACTTATAACAGGGACAAGTGTGTGTTCAGAACCACCCGACTCGCTATCCTTGGGTATCTCATGGAAAACGGGGTCATTGGCCCTGACCCCGACCGTATGCGCCCCCTGTTAGAACTCCTCTTCCCACCACTCTCAAAGCCCTCAGATGGTGCCTGGGTTTTTTTTCCTATTACGCCCAATGGGTCCCCCATTACACAGACAAGGCCCGCCCCCTGGTCAAGTCTACCACATTTCCCCTCTCTGCCGAGGCCTGCGCGGCCTTCAGCTGCATTAAAGGGGACATTGCCAAAGCAACGATGCATGCAGTGGACGAGACCATTCCCTTCCAAGTAGAGAGTGACGCCTCTGATTTCGCGCTTGCCGCTACCCTCAATCAGGAAGGCAGGCCAGTAGCATTCTTTTCTCGTACACTTCAGGGCCCTGAAATTCGGCACTCCGCGTTGGAGAAAGAAGCCCAGGCCATAGTGGAAGCTATTAGGCACTGGAGGCACTATCTCGCCGGCAAAAGGTTCACCTTGCTGACCGACCAGCGCTCGGTTGCGTTCATGTTCAGCAACCAACAGCGGGGCAAGATCAAAAATGATAAAATTTTGCGATGGAGAATAGAACTCTCCACCTACAATATTGATATCCTGTACCGGCCTGGCAGACTCAATGAGCCCCCTGATGCCCTATCCCGGGGAACGTGTGCAAGTGCACAGCTCGACCAGCTGTATGCCCTTCATGCACATCTTTGCCATCCGGGGGTCACCCGATTTTACCATTTCGTTAAAGCCCGGAACCTGCCGTACTCCCTGGAGGATATCAGGACGATGACCAGGGACTGCCAAATCTGCGCTGAGTGCAAACCGCACTTCTACCGTCCTGACACGGCGCAGCTTGTCAAGGCCACCCGCCCTTTTGAGCGACTGAGTGTTGACTTTAAGGGCCCCCTTGCCTCCACCGACCGCAATGCCTATTTTCTCAATATTATTGATGAGTACTCGCAATTCCCCTTTGCCATTCCCTGCCCCGACACCACTACCACGTCCGTCATAAAAGCCCTGTGCCAGCTCTTCACTCTGTTCGGATATCCCTGCTATATCCACAGTGATAGAGGGTCTTCCTTTATGAGTGACAAGCTGCGCCAGTACCTACTGGCTAGGGGCATTGCTACTAGTCGAACCACGAGTTATAATCCCTGGGGGAATGGACAGGTGGAGAGGGAGAAGGCCACACTTTTAGCCCTTAAGTCAAAAGGGTTGCCGGTCTCTCGATGGCAGGAGGTCCTCCCTGAGGCACTCCACTCTATCCGCTCCCTGTTATGTACGTCCACCAATGCCACCCCTCACGAACGCTTATTTTCTTTTCCCAGGAAGTCTGCCACTGGGACCACCCTACCGGTTTGGCTGACGTCCCCGGGGCCAGTGCTGCTACGAAAACATGTGAGGAGTAATAAATACTCCCCGCTGGTCGAGAGGGTTCACCTTTTGCATGCTAACCCCCAGTATGCCTACGTGGTCTTGCCTGATGGGCGGGAGGACACGGTCTCTGTCCGTGACCTGGCGCCCACAGGAGCAGCAGACCACTACCCCGTACACTCCACAGTAACTATGAACCCTGTACCCGAGGTGACACCGCACACACCGTGCCCCATACAGACTCCTCATGACGCTCATGTACCGGGCATCTCGTACGCGTATATTCCGGGCACCTCGCACACACGTGAGGGATCCCTGACACCTCCAGTTAGGCCAGAACCAGCACAACCTCCGGCACCTGTGCAATCACCACCTCCGGCACCTGTGCAATCATCACCTCCGGCACCTGTGCAATCACAGCCGGTGCTACGTAGATCGCAGCAACAGATTCGACCACCTGATAGACTTAACCTGTAAATATACTTGTAAGAAACTTCGCCACCTGGGGACTCTTTTTAAAACAAAGGGGGGGTGAATGTGGTGAACTACATATACCTGTCTGGACTGCTCCTGTGGCTCCTCCCACAGACCCCTGTATAAAGGCGGTTGAGGCCTGACCCCGGCCTCATTCTCCAGGATGTAGTGTTGTTCATTCTTCCAGTCAATAAAAGCCGATATCTCGCTTCTTACGTCTCAGAGTGAGTTATTGATGGTGCATCAGGGTAAGAAGGGGAGGAGGGGCATTAACGGAAGTTAGAGAAGTCAATGTTCATGCCATCGGGTTGGAAGCAACCCAGACAATATATAAGGTGTTGTTCCTCCAACCTGACTGTGGCTTCATCTTTACAGTAGAGGAGGCCATGGATAGACATATCAGAATGGGAATGGGACATGGAATTAAAATGTGTGGCCACTGGGAGATCCTGCTTTCTCTGGCGGACAGAGTGTAGGTGTTCAGCAAAACGGTCTCCCAGTCTGCGTTGGGTCTCACCAATATATAAAAGGCCACACCGGGAGTACCGGACGCAGTATACCACACCAGCCGACTCACAGGTGAAGAGTCGCCTCACCTGGAAGGACTGTCTGGGGCCCTGAATGGTGGTGAGGGAGGAAGTGTAAGGGCAGGTGTAGCACTTGTTCCGCTTACAGGGATTAGTGCCTGGAGGGAGGTTGGTGGGAAGGGATGGGGGGGACGAGTGGACAAAGGAGTTGCGGAGGGTGCGATCCCTACGAAAAGCAGAAAAAGGAGGAGGGAAAGATGTGCTTGGTCGTGGGATCCCATTGGAGGTGGCGGAAGTTACGGAGAATTATACGTTGGACCCGGAGGCTGGTGGGGTGGTAGGTGAGGACAAAGGCAACCCTATCCCGAGTGGGGTGGCAGGAGGATGGGGTGAGGGCAGATGTGCAGGAAATGGGAGAGATACGTTTGAGAGCAGAGTTGATGGTGGAAGAAGGGAAGCCCCTTTGTTTAAAAAAGGAAGACATCTCCTTCGTCCTGGAATGAAAAGCCTCATCCTGAGAGCAGATGTGGCGGAGACGGAGGAATTGCAAGAAGGGGATGGCATTTTTACAAGAGACAGGGTGGGAAGAGGAATAGTCCAGGTAGCTGTGAGAGTCTGTATGCTTATAGTAGATATCAGTTGGATAGGCCGTCTCCAGAGATGGAGACAGAAAGATCAAGAAAGGGGAGGGAGGTGTCAGAAATGGACCAGGTAGATTTGAGGGCAGGGTGAAAGTTGGAGGCAAAGTTAATGAAGTCAACGAGCTCAGCATGCGTGCAGGAGGTAGCGCCAATGCAGTCGTCGATGCAGTGAAGGAAAAGAGGGGGACGGATACCTGTATAAGCTTGGAACATGGACTGTTCCACAAAGCCAACAAAAAGGCAGACATAACTGGGACCCATTTGGGATCCAACTGGGAGCCAAAGGAGAAATTATTGAGAGTAAGAACTAATTCCGCTAGACGGAGGACAGTGGTGGTAGAGGGGAATTGGTTAGGTCTGGAATCCAAAAAGAAGCGGAGAACTTTGAGACCTTCCTGGTGGGGGATGGAGGTATTTAGGGACTAGACGTTCATGGTGAAAATAAGGCGGTAGGGGCCAGGGAACTTAAAATCATTGAAAAAATTCAAAGCGTGAGAAGTGTCGCTTGGGAAGGGATTGAACAAGGGGGAATAAAACAGTGTCAAGGTATGCAGAAATGAGTTCGGTGGGGCAGGAGCAAGCTGAGTCAATGGGTCTACCTGGACAGGCAGGTTTGTGGATCTTAGATAGGAGGTAGAAACAGGAAGTGCGGGGTGTGGGAACTATGAGGTTGGTGGCAGTGGATGGGAGATCCCCAGAGCTGATAAGGTTGGTAATGGTGTGGGAGACAGTGGCCTGGTGCTCCTTAGTGGGATCATGATCGAGGGGTAAATAAGAGGAGGTATCAGAGAGTTGTCGCTGTGCCTCGACCAGGTAGAGGTCAGCACGCCAGACTACAACAGTGCCCCCCTTATCAGCGGGTTTTATAGTGAGGTTGGGATTGGCGCGGAGAGAGTGGAGAGTAGAGCGTTCGGAAGGAGAGAGGTTGGAATTAGAACAAGGTGTGGTGAAGTTGAGACGGTTGATGTCCCATCGGCAATTAGCAATAAAGAGATCCAGAGCAAGAGACCAGAGCGGGGTGTCCATGAAGAGGAGGAGGGTTGAAGAAGGGAGAAGGGGTCATCGGTGGGGGTGGGGGAGTCCTTGTCGAAGAAGTAGGCTCGAAAACAGAGCCGGCGGAAGGAGAGTTTAGTGTCATGGCGTACGCCGAACTCACTGAGGTGTGGGCACAGGGGGACAAAGGTGAGGCCCTTACTGAGGACTGAGTGCTCTGCCTCAGAGAGTTAAAGGTGAGAGGGAATGGTAAAGACCAGGCACGGATGAGAGATGGGATCAGAGAGGGGAGGGGGGAGGCTGGTGGTGTCGGTGGAGAGGGGAGGCTTGGGGTGAGAGGAAGATGGAGCCTCTGAGGGCCTAAGAGCTGACGATGGGATCTGAGGGAGAGGGAATTGCAGAGTGGTGGTGGGGAAAGGGGAGACGGGAGTCACAATTGCAGCAAGTGAAGACCGGGCCTGGAATTCAAGGCTGGAGTCGCAGTCGGTGGTTGCGCAATCACTTTGAAGTTGTCCATGGTTGTTGGAATACGCATTGATGGTGCTGGAGTCCGGGTTTTTAATGTGCCCTGGGCTGCTGGGGCAGCCAAGATTAACAGCCGGGGCAGTGATCCGAAGTTCATGCCTGCTCATCATGGAGCCAGCAGGCTCTGGGGTCTGCAGATGGAAGATCTTGCGATCCTTGCAAGACATGATAAAGTCAAAGAAATGGCGATTGCATGTATGGATCCGACGGAGGATGAAATAACGGACAGGTCCATTGCAAACGGAGAAAAAGGTGTCCCGGAAGCGTGGAAGGGATTGTGATAGGGACACCAGGTACCTTCTCATGGTGGAGAGTGTCGTCCTCAGAGCTCGACGGGAGAAACAACGGGAGGCAGAGTCAATTAAATGTGAGTACCTGGGATCCTCAGAAGGTCCAAATTGAGAAGCTCGAAAATGGATCCTGAAGCCAACTGGAGTCAGTTGGCGGCAGAGACATGTTCCAAGGAAGGATATATGGCTGTAGTAGCGGGTCTGGGTCAAAATATGATCGAAAAGTTGAAGGGCCGAAGAAATTATAGATGGGGAGCAGCATGAGAGGATTTCACTGAACTCCCGTCAAAGAGAAGATTTAAACTTCTTCAGTGTAGGCATCACTGGCAGAGGCTTCGCAGTAGTGAATTTAAAAAGCAAACATGAGGAAATCTGCAGATGCTGGAAATTCAAGCAACGCACACAAAATGCATATGATTCCAGGTTTAAACAGCTTCTCATATGAAGGTGTTTGTTGGCTCTGGGCCTGTATTCACTGGAATTCAGAAGAATGATGGATGACCTCATTGAAACCCATTGAATGGTAAAAGGGCTTGATAGAGTGGATGTGGAGAGGATGTTTCAAATGGTAAGAGAGTCTAAGATCAGAGGACACAGCCTCAGAATAGAGGGGTGTCCTTTTGGAATACAGATGATGAGGAATTTCTTTAGCCAGAGAGTGGTGAATCTGTGGAATTTGTTGCCACAGGCAGCTGTGGAGGCCAAGTCTTTATGTATATTTAAGGCAGAGGTTGATGTACATTTAAAGCAGAGTCTTGATTGGTCAGGGCATGAAAGGATACAGGGGAAAAGGCAGGGAGGCTAAGAGGAAAAATTAATCAGCCTTGACAAAATGGTAGAGCACACTCAATAGGCCAAATGGCCTAATTCTGCTCCTATATCTTATATGCAACTTTGAGATTCATCTCCTTACAGAAGCCTCAAAATAAAGGAACCCAAAAGAACCTGATAAAAAAAAGTCCATCAAACATCCAACATGCAGAGGAAAAGAAAACAAATCCTGCAAACAATAAAAGTAAGTTATGTTGTTTGGGAGAGGTTGCTGGGTACATACTGACTGTAGCCTGTCCTACTGCATAGAAAACATTTTTCTCTTGGAGTCTTTGTCACTATCTGCGACATCTCTGTCCACCTTCCAACAATGAAATGGTATCTACACTTCAAAAGTACTTCAACACTGTGAAGTACTTTCGGATTTTGGAAGGGTAATTGCTATGAAATCAAACTTGCCATCACCTCTCTTGGTGCATTTAACATGTGCTGTGCATAGCACCAAAGCCAATTGGATCCCAACAAGAAATCACAACACTGGGCAAAAATCCATTAAAGGCAGCAATATGGAAGTTTGTATATAGAATCCTCAAGGAAACAAGACCTGAGAAGCTCACAGATGCCAGGATGATCTGATAACTTAGTGTCAGATCTTAAGGGTGCACTTCCTATGGAGCTTGAGAATGGTTGCATAAATGTCTACCATGGAAACAAAGGAAAATGCAAAGGGACAGATGCTTTGTATACCTGTGGACATCTCCTTGATCAAGTACTATACCACAAGTGGTCCTGAATTGCTGCAGGATGTGATACAGTGAGCAAAGGTTACAATGGGCAGCTCTGCTGCAAATTGTATAAAAAGACTTTGAACGTTGAACGGAAAATCAGTGAAGCTACTGCTGTTATCCTGAGTATTGAAAACTAAGACTGATAGATGCTGTGTGTGAACATCGCTGTCAAAATAGTCTGTTTGACTGAGGCAATCTCAGCAAGATGCACTCTAACTTGCACAGTAAGGGAAGGAACGCAAGGTGCACCACTTATGACATCATTTGGTGCAGGACTGAAAAGAATGCTGCACTTGCCGTAGTAGGCCATGCACCAAAGTCATAGAGTCGTACAACATCACAGAAACACTCTTCAACACTTCTAGCCCATTCCAAACTGTTATTCTGCCTAGTGCCATCAACACGCTCCTGAATCAAATATCTGGGATAATTTCTTAATAGATACAATTTCACCTGTAAATAATATTTAACATAATCTAATCAGCTTTATAAAAACACAAGTTCTGACACCACTTGGCTGGAATAATCACAGGGGTATATTAGTAAATGTACTAATGGCAACTAATTGAATAATGAAGTTCAGTGCAGATAAACGAATGGGTAGAATAAGAATGTTCCTAAGTGGCTGGAAGATACAATATAGTAAAGGAACAAGGGGATCTCCAATTCTCTGATTACAGCAATCATTAAAGGTTTTTTCATACATCTGCAACTCTATAAAAAACATTAAAAAATTAAGAACTGGAGTCTATTGCTAGATGGATAAAATTGAAAAGCAAGGAAATTATGCTCATCTCATATTGAATACTGGTTAAACCATACAAAGTATTGCATCTAGATTTGGTCACCGCTTTATAATAATGATGTAGAGAACTGGTAAAGGTGGACCAAAAATTTACAAGTGATAACAGAGATGCAAGTCTGCACATTTTAGGATGAACTGACACTTTACGATCTTTAAAATTATGAAGGGTTTATATAGAGTGAATACACAGAAATTATTTCCACTGGTGGAGGAAAGCAAAACTGGAGGCCTTAAACCTAAGGCACTCATTCAAAAGATAATTCTGCATCCAAAGAATTGTGCAAGTGTAGTTGAATTATAAACTTTTTAAAAAAGGAGGGAGAGAGAAACTGGGGAATTATAGACCAGTTAGTCTGACATCGGTGGTGGGGAAAATGCTAGAGTCGGTTATCAAAGATGTGATAACAGCACATTTGGAAAGAGGTGAAATCATCGGAGAAAGTCAGCATGGATTTGTGAATGGAAAATCATGTCTGATGAATCTTATAGAATTTTTTGAAGATGTAACTAGTAGAGTGGATAGGGGAGAGCCAGTGGATGTGGTATATTTAGATTTTCAAAAGGCTTTTAACAAGGTCCCTCACAGGAGATTAGTGTGCAAACTTAAAGCACACGGTATTGGGGGTATGGTATTGATGTGGATAGAGAATTGGTTGGCAGACAGGAAGCAAAGAGTGGGAGTAAACGGGACCTTTTCAGAATGGCAGGCACTGACTAGTGGGGTACCGCAAGGCTCAGTGCTGGGACCCCAGTTGTTTACAATGTATATTAATGATTTAGACGAGGGAATTAAATGCAGCATCTCCAAGTTTGCGGATGACACGAAGCTGGGCGGCGGTGTTAGCTGTGAGGAGGATGCTAAGAGGATGCAGGGTGACTTGGATAGGTTAGGTGAGTGGGCAAATTCATGGCAGATGCAATTTAATGTGGATAAATGTGAGGTTATCCACTTTGGTTGCAAGAACAGAGAAACAGATTATTATCTGAATGGTGGCCGATTAGGAAAAGGGGAGATGCAACGAGACCTGAGTGTCATTGTACACCAGTCATTGAAGGTGGGCATGCAGGTACAGCAGGCGGTGAAAAAGGCAAATGGTATGTTGGCATTCATAGCAAAAGGATTTGAGTACAGGAGCAGGGAGGTTCTACTGCAGTTGTACAATGCCTTGGTGCAACCACACCTAGAGTATTGTGTGCAGTTTTGGTCCCCTAATCTGAGGAAAGACATTCTTGCCATAGAGGGAGTACAGAGAAGGTTCACCAGATTGATTCCTGGGATGGCAGGACTTTCATATGAAGAAAGACTGGATCGACTAGGCTTATACTTACTGGAATTTAGAAGATTGAGGGGGGATCTTATTGAAACGTATAAAGTTCTAAAGGGATTGGACAGGCTAGATGCAGGAAGATTGTTTCCAATGTTGGGGAAGTTCAGAATGAGGGGTCACAGTTTAAGGATAAAGGGGAAGCCTTTTAGGACTGAGATGAGGAAAAACTTCTTCACACAGAGAGTGATGAATCTGTGGAATTCTCTGCCATAGGAAACAGTTGAGGCCGGTTCATTGGCTATATTTAAGAGGAAGTTAGATATGGCCCTTGTGGCTAAAGGAATCAGGGGGTATGGAGAGAAAGCAGGTACAGGGTTCTGAGTTGGATGATCAGCCATGATCATACTGAATGGCGGTGCAGGCTCGAAGGGCCAAATGGCCTACTCCTGCACCTATTTTCTATGTTTCTATAGAGTCATAGAGAAGTGCAACTCAGAAACAGGTCCGTTATCCATCTAGTCCATGCCAAAACCACTTAAACCTATGCCTACTCCCATTGACCTTCACCGGGGCCATAGCCTCCATATCCCTACTATCTATGAGGGCTAATTGATAAGTTCATAGCCTAAGGTAGAAGGAGTCAATTTTAGAAAACCTAGCACATTTATTTTTCAACATAGTCCCCTCCTACATTTACACACTTAGTCCAGCGGTCATGGAGCATACGGATCCTTCTTTGTAGAAGTCGGCGTCTAGGACCTCCAGAAAGTGGCTCACAGCAAGGGTGATTGATAAGTTTATGGCCTAAGGTAGGAGATGAGTTATACAGCTCTCGTTACATGCACATGCAGTTCAACTCTTTGAGTGAGTATGCAGAAAGTTTGAAGTTAATAACTTTTGTGGTATTTCTGTTTCAGATAATTGAAAATTGCAGGTAAGCACTGTCTGAGAAAATGGACAACATCGGCCTTCGTGCAGTCATCCGCTACCTTGGTCTCAAGGGCTTATCACCCAAGGAGGTCCATGAGGACATAGTGGCAACACTAGGGGAGGGTAAAAAATAAATGTGCTAGGTTTTCTAAAATTGACTCCTTCTACCTTAGGCCACGAACTTATCAATCACCCCTTGTATGTACCTATCCAAACTTCCCTATCCAAAATCCAGCTCACATGCACCAGCTCCACACTCTCACAACCCTCTGAGTGAAGAAGTTTCCGCTCATGTTCCCCTTAAAATTTTCACCTTTCACCCTTAACCCATGACCTCTGGTTGTAGTCCCACCCAACCTATCTATATCCCTCATAATTTTGTATACCTCTATCAAATCACCTCTCAATCTTCTACATTCTAAAGAATACAGTCCTAAACTATTCAATCTTTCCTTATAACTCAGGCCCTCCAGACCCAGCAACATCCTTGTGTTATGTACCCCGTAACTGGGTCACTTACCAGCAAAGATAGAGAGGTCCATTGAAGTCTGATGGTACTATTTTTAACAGTATTTATTGATAAAAATACACAAAATAATATCAATGCAAACATACAGATAATATACGTCGTCAATACTAAATCTAAAAGCGCAGGTATAATAATAATCAATAAGGAATAGCTCTATCGTTGTCTATAATGTATTGTCCGATGGAAATATAAAAGTCACTGTAGTTCATTCAAGCTGCAGCTTTTTGGTTGGAGAAAAAGACGGGTTAAAACTTGCCCATTCCTTTTATGATGTCAATCCTTCGAGACTCGTTGGGAGTTGATTTCCCCGTTGTTAGCTAAAAACCGTTCTTCCATGGTAAAGGGCCCACCGATTCCGGGGCAAACGGAAAGGGACGCACGTGGCCTTTCCACCGGTTTTTGCTATTACGGGATCGCTAGCGTTTCTTCTGGTGCGTCTGAAGGGGCTGTTCCTCAGACCCTCTTTTATCCTGACTCACAGGGTCTCAGATGTCAATCAGGGTGGGATGATGCAATCCCTCCACCAACCCCCCCTTCGGTTCATTGCCTGGGGGCTTCGATGCATCGTACAGGATTCAATACATAAGTCCGTCTCCAAGAGACAATAGCCGTTATCAATGGTTCCGCCTTTCGGAGGCCAGGACACATTCCAAACTCTTTGTGGATTCTGCATGTCTTTCTCTCATTTCCTGGGTCTCCTGACTCGAATCAATAGCGATCCTGCCATTCTCAAAAAGGAGGGGGCCACGGGCGTAACACTTGTAAGTTTTCTCTGTACTCTTTCAACATTGTTTACATCTATCCTGTGGGTAGCCTGTCCATCTACAAGACTCAGGTCAGAAACATTGCTGAAGAAAAGCAGCATCCATCATCAAATATCCTCACCACCCAGGCCATGCTCTTTTCTCGCTGCTGTCATCAGGTGGAAGGTACAGGTGTCTCAGGACTCGCACCACCAGGTTCAAGAACAGTCACTACCTCTCAACCATCAGGCTCTTGAACAAAAGGGGATGACTACACTTATTTAAGGACTCTTTTAACTTGTTATTTCATGTTCACTATTTTTTCTATTTATTTATTATCTGCATTTGCATATTTGTTTACAGCTTACAATTCCTGATGTTTACAGTTTGCCAAGTAAGCCTACAGAAAAATGAATCTTAGGGTTGTATGTAACGATATGTATGTACTCTGATAATAAACTTTACTTTGAACTTTGAGAATCTCATCACTCGTCCTACCCATATCATTGGTACCTACAAGGACCATACCCTCTGGTCATTCACCCTCCCACTTAAAAATGCTGCGAACTCAATCTGAGATGTCCCGGACCCTGGAACCCAGGAGGCAACATACTATACGGAAATCTCATTATCGCCCACAGAGTCTCCTGTCCATTCCCTAACAAATCCCCTATCACCACAGCATGCCCCTTCTCCCACCCTTTCTTTCTGAGTCATGGACACAGGGGTATTCTGCACTGGCTGCTTAACCTCTTTTGCCATCCTGCCTGTCAGACAGTTTCCTGTGTCCTGCACCTTGGATGTAACTACCTCCCCATATGTCCTATCTATCGCCCCTTCAGCCTCCTGAATGATCCAGAGCTCATCCAGTTCCAGCTCCAACACCTTAATGCCGATTATTAGAAGCTGCAGCTGGATGCACCTCTTGCAGGTGTTGTCATCAGGGGCACTGGATCTCCCTGCCTTCCCACATCCCATAAGAGGAGCATTCAACTATCCTGCCTGGCATCTCCACTGTCCTGACTGAGCAGATATAAAGAAGGGAAAGATAAAGAACTTTACCTTTTTTTTTGCTTTCTCTGACTGAAGCCTTGAAGAGCTAAAACCTCAAGATTACCACTCTAACTCTGTCCACTCAGATGATGGCCAGCTGCGACAATGGCTGCTGCACTTTCCCCTGCCTTCATTTAATTTGCTCTTGCTAATCAATCCCAAACACCGATTGGTCACTGGTCAGATTTTATGCTGCCACGAACTGCAGATGCTTTTTTCTGCTTTGGTCAGTGGACCTATTTGAAATCCCCTCCTCTCAATCTTCTGATGTCAAAATTGGTAATTCGATAACACAGGTACATTAAAATAGGCTAGATTAGAATATAAAAGAATAGAGAATAGAGATTACACTGATGCATTTAAATGATAAAAGAAGGGAGGAGAATGGATGTAATTATAAATGACACCAAGGTACTTTCATAAGTAATGCCACATGTTACAATAGCAATACATGGCATGAATTCTAAGTGTTTGGTTTGGAAGTTTTCAAACATCCATCAATTCTATAATGTTATTTTGATTTTCTGTTGGTTTGTATATATCTTCCTTTTTTGCTCTTTTCTGGATCTCTTTTCCTTCCTTATCTCAGATCTTATCTTCTTCCACTTAGTAATTTGTGACTGAAGAGAAGATTTGTACCTCAAGATTCTGTCTCTTACACCGCATGCCTTCAATCTATTGATGATTGCCCAGCATCTGTGTGTTGTACAGAAATAAAATAAGCCAACTACGTGTTCCACCAGTGCAGACTGCAGAGGCCCCTCACATCTATACCAGTCAAGCCAATATAATCTCAATCACTTCAGGTTCTGAAGAAAAGTGGATTCTTTCTTTGCTGATGATGAATATCTCCAGCATTTTCTGTTTCTGCTGCTCATAAGGAGTGAACATAGAACATAAAACATCACAGCACAGTACAGGCACTTTAGCCCACAATTTTGTGCTGACCTTTTAAACTAATCTAACTTCAATCTAATCCTTCCCTCCTACATAGCCCCTCCATTTTTCTATCATCCATGTTACTTTCCAGACATTTGTTAAATGTCCAATAAAGAATCTACCTCTACCATCAAGCCCTGGCAGGGCTTTTCCTGCACTCACCACTCTTCCCTCTCACATGGGTCAGATTAATACATTTAAGAACATCTTAGATAATTGAGCAAGAGGAAAGAAGGAAAGAGTTATGGGGGTGGATGTGGAAAGAATATTTCCAATAGAGCAGGAGTCTATGGCCAGAGGGAAAGGTCTCAGAACAGAAATGAGGAGGAATTTCTTTAACCAGAAGGTAGTGAATCCGTAGAATTAATTGCTCTTGAAGCCAAGTCATTGGGTATATTTAAAGTGGAGGTTGATAGGTTTTTGATTAGTAAGGATGTCAAAGATTATGGGGAGAAGTCAGGAAAATGCAGCTGAGAGGGATAATAAATTAACCATGACTGAATGGTAGAGATGACTCAATGGGCTGAATGGCTTAATTGTACTTCTATATCTTATGGTCTTATAGTCTTATATGTCAAATGTTTAGATTAATGGAGGCTCACATGAGACATAAATACATTTTAAAACATGACTTGTTAAATGTATTTAAGCATGGGAACTTTTGGTTGAAAATTAGTTTCTGTGCTTTACAATCTGTGTAGTACCATGGAATTCCTATCAGACTAGGCTGCCAACTGCACAAGGCAGCACCAAAATTAAAAGTAAATGGAAGCATAGACTAACTATAAATCAATCAGTATTTGTGGTTACACACTTTATGAGGCAGTTTCAGGGCACATTCTTTGTCTTCTACACAGAACTCAACTGTATAACTGAGAATTCCAGTCATGGGCTGCAGGATTTATAAAGGGTGCTACATTCTGATTCTCTCCATCAGAAAGGAATGTCAACAACACTTTCTAATCCATAAGTAAACAGTGAGGCATATTGTTGACTAAATTTCTGCTGTGCTTTTGCTCCCTGCTTCCTTTTTGCTGATCCATGTTTTTTCTCAGATGGCTGCCACTGTGATGAGCACGGGACTGGTTTGAGAATTTTAAATGTTGTAACTGTATCTGCCTCCATCACCTCCTCTGGCAGCTTGTTCCAGGTATTCATCCATCTCCATGAATCACAGTCAGCCTTACTCACTTCCTTTATTGCGTGGGCCATACGATTGCTTATCCATCCCACCACCCCTCCCTCAAACAATGAAAATCAACTCTGAGGGGGGAACCCAATCTGCTAGAAGTTAGTAATGGGCACTGCATCCTTAGATGACAGCTGTCTAAAGCAAGATTTATAGCAAGATTTAGATAATTTATACAGTATGTTTACATCAGAAGAACCTGGAGCTTGAGTGTGAAATTCATCATGCTTCTCCCATCAGGTGAAGGCAGGTCACCAGGGAAGAACTCAAATATTAAAGCAAAATATTGCTTCATAAAGCAGGAAGAGCAATGCTGCAGACCTACGCTCCTGTGCCTGTACTCCTTCCATACGAATTAAAACACTCTTCCTGCTTCTTACAAGCAGGATGGGTGATCTATTTTAATACAAGAGAATTTACAGGTGCTGGAAATCCTGAACCTCCTTCCCTTTCTCCCATGGTACATTCACCTCTATTATCAAATTTGTTCATCTTCAGACCTTTATTTCTTCCACCTATCAATCACCTCCCAGCTTCTCATTTTATTTCCCTCCCTCACCCAGCTACCTTGCCCCTCACCTGGTTTCACCTATCACCCGCCAACTTGTGCTCCTTCTACCCCACCCACATCTTCTTATTCTGACTTCTTTCCCCTTCCTTTCCAGTCCTGATGAAGGGCTTCAGCTCAAAACATCAACTGTTTATTCCTCTCCATAGGTGCTTGTGTTTGTTATTCAATCTCTCAGGCATCTTATCCATTATCACCTGTTATAGACAGGAAGTAGAAAGATGATACTTATAATGAAGATTTAGCTTAAAATAATGAAAAAGGCATTCACAAATCTCTGACTGGAAGGAAATTAACTTACCAGAGCAATAACCATTAGAACCCCCTCTATGAATTAAAATACTCCTTTCCAAGACTCTGTTTGAAATATGGATTCTGCATTAAAGTACATCTAAATACTTCCCTTCAGCTCAGAGAAACATCAGCATAGAGAGAACATTTCAGATAACTTTCTATAAATTATTTTGTTTGTTGTACTTTGAGTCATTTCAAAGCCAAACAAGTTAACATTCCACCATCTGAAGATAAGCTGCAGTGCACTCTCCTCTCTGGTGCTGTCCTAAAGAAAGCAGCTGTGAGATGGAATTTATTTTCCATATTTTGGACTTTGCAAGGATCAGAAGAACAGGAAGAAGCCATTCAATACGATTCAGATCATCACAGCAGAGTTGTACATCAAACTTATATAGCTATCTTTGTTACACATTGACCGAACAAGGAATGGATCAGAAATAAAATGAGTCTGTGCTCATGAAAAGATACAGAGAACACTCAGTTCCAATTACAGAGCATGTGTCCAAGTGGCTCTGATAAATGATTATTGACCTGGAATGTTATGAAATATCTCTCCCTGCAGATGCTACCAAATTTAATGGGGTATCTTCAGCATTTCCTGGAATGTTCCAACTTAGTGTACTGCACTTTGTTCTGAATTCCTTCAAATAAGACATTTTCTAGTTACATGGTGCTCTCCCTGTGGCCAAAGTTCTCTGAATCATAATGTGAACTCTGTCCTTCCAGAACTTCAATGCAAATGATTTCCACTGCACGTTAACTGCCAGAGAAATATAGTAAACACTTCAGCCAGTATATAGACCATAAGGCCATAAGACCATAGGGCATAGGAGCAGAATTAGGCCATCTAGCCCATCGAGTCTGCTCTGCAATTCAATCATGGCAGATCTTTTTTTTATCTCCTCCTCAACCCCTGTTCCTGGCTCTCTCCCCGTAACCTTTGATGCAATGGCCAATCAATCACTGTCTTAAATACACCCAATGACCTGGCCTCCACAGCTGCATGTGGCAACAAATTCCACAAATTCACCACCCTCTGGCTAAAGAAATTTCTCCAAATCTCTGATTTGAAAGGGCGCCCCTCTATCCTGAGGCTGTGCCCTCTTGTCCTAGACTCTCCCACCATGGGAAACATCCTTTCCACATCTACTCTGTCTTGGCCTTTCAACATTCAAAAGGTTTCAATGAGATCCGCCCCTCATCCTTCTAAATTCCAGTGAGCACAGGCCCAGAGCCATCAAATGTTCCTTGAATAATAACCTTTTAATTCCTGGAATCATCCTTGTGAACCTCCTGTGGACTCTCTCCAATGCCAGCACATCTTTTCTAAGAAGAGGGGTCCAAAACTGTTCACAATACTTAAAGTGAGGTCTCACCAGTGCCTTATAAAGCCTCAGCATCACATCCTTGCTCTTGTATTCTAGACCTCTTGAAATGAATGCTAACATGGCATTTGCCTTCCTCACCACTGACTCAACCTGCAAATTAACCTTCAGGATGTTCTGATTAAGGGCTCCCAAGTCCTTCTGTATCTCAGATTCCTGGATTTTCTCCCCACTTAGAAAATAGTCTGCACATTTACTTCTACTACCAAAGTGCATGACCATGCATTTTCCAACATTGTATCTCATTTGCCACTTTCTTCCACATTCTCCTAATCTGTCTAAGTCCTTCTGCATCCTACCTGTTTCCTCAACACTACCTGCCCCTCCACCAATCTGCGTATCATCTGCAAACTTAGCAACAATGCCATGAATTCCATCATATAAATTGATGTATGATGAGAGGTTGAGTAGATTGGGACTCTACTCATTGGAGTTCCGAAGAATGAGAGGCGATCTTATTGAGACATATAAGATTGTGAAGGGGCTTGATCGGGTGGATGCGGGGAGGATGTTCCCAATGATGGGTGAAACTAGGACTAGGGGGCATAATCTTAAAATAAGGGGATGCCGTTCCAGGACTGAGATGCGGAGAAATTTCTTCACTCAGAGGGTAGTGGGGCTGTGGAATTTACTGCCCCAGAGAGCTGTGGAAGCTACTACACTCAATAAATTCAAAACGGAGATAGACATTTTCCTGGATAAAAATGGCATTAGGGGATACGGTGAGCGAGCAGGTAAGTGGACATGAGGCTAGGTTTAGATCAGCCATGTGATCTCCTGGACCAGTTTTCGATAGCCTGGATGGGTCGGAGAGGAATTTTCCAGATTTTTTCTCCTCAATTGGCAACTCGTTTTTTTTTCCCCCGGGTGATCACATGGGTTTGGGCGGGATGAATAATAAAATAAAATGAGTGGCATGGTGCCCTGCTGGTTGGCACTGTTGCCTTGTGGGATTCGGTGAAAACTAGAGTTAAGATTGGATCAGCCATGATCTTGTTGAATGGCGGAGCAGGCTTGAGGGGCCGATTGGCCTACTCCTGCTCCTATCTCTTATGTTCTTATGTTCTTATGTTCACTTATATACAGCAGAAAAAGAAATGGTTCCAACACCGACCCCTGCGAAACACCATTAGTTACTGGCAGCCAACCAGGAAAGGATCCTTTTATTCCCATTCACTGCCTCCTACCAATTAGCCAATGCTCTAACCATGTTAGTAACTTTCCTGTAGTACCATGGGCTCTTAACTTGGTAACCAGCCTTATGGCACCTTGTCAAAGACCTTCTGAAAGTCCAGATATACAACATCCACTGCATCCCCTTTATCTATCCTACATGTAATCTTCTCAAAGTATTCCAATAGGTTCATCAGGCAGAATTTTCCCTGAAGGAAACAATGCTGACTTTGTACTATCTTGTCCTGTGTCACCAAGTACTCCATCACCTCATCCTTAACAATTGACTCTAACATCTTCCCAACCACTGAGGTCAGGCTACCTGTTCTATAATTTCCTTTCTGTGGCCTTCCTCCTTTCTTAGAGTGGAGTAACATTTGCAATTTTCCAGTCCTCTGGCACCCTGTCAGAGTTCAATGATTTTTGAAAGATCATTTCTAATGCTACCACCATCTCTAACACTACCTCTTTCAGAACCCTAGGGTGCATTTCCTCTGGTCCAGGTGACTTATGTACCTTTAGGTCTTTCAGCTTTTTGAGCTCCTTCTCTCTTGTAACAGTAACTGTACCTACTTCTCTACCTTCACACGCTACAATATCAGTATACTGCTAGTGTCTTCCATGGTGAAGACTGACACAGAATACTCATTTAGTTCATTAGCCATCTCCTTCTCCCCAATTATTATTCTCCTGCCTCATTTTCTAGCGGTCCTACATCCACTCTCATTTCTCTTTTATTTTTAACATACTTGAAAAAACTTACTATCCACTTTGATATTATATGCTAACTTGCTTTCATATGTCATCTTTTCCCTTCTAATGATTTTAAGTTGCTCTTTGGAAGTTTTTAAAAACTCCCCAATCCTCTATCTTCCCATTAATTTCTGCTTTGTTGAATGCCCTCTCTTTTGCTTTTACAATGGCTCTGACTTTCCTTGTCAGCCACGGTTGTACTATTTTACCATTTGAATATTTCTTCATTTTTCGAATACACATGTCCTGCACCGTCCTCATTTTTCCCAGAAACACACGCCATTGCTGCTCTGCTGACATCCCTTCCAGCAGCTACTTCCAATTTACTTTGGCCAACTCCTCTGTAATTTCCCTTAGTCCACTGAAATAATGTTACATCAGACTTTACTTTCTCCCTATCAAATTTCAAGTTGAACACAATCATATTGTGACCTCTGGTTCCTAAGGGTTCTTTTACCTTAAGCTCCCTAGTCACCTCTGGTTCATTACATAACACCCAATCCAGTATACCTGATCCCCTAGTAGGCTCAGTGACAAACTGCTCTAAAAAAGACGTATATTGGACATACAATGACCTCATAAAGCCACTGACTCGATCATAAAGAGTGAATATGGACCATCCATAGCAAAATTGGCTATCCAGAAATTCCACTCCAACTCCAACATGGTAGCATGCAGGTTGTGATTGTAAATATTGGGTATAATACACCCTATCTCAATGAGGACAAGCGAGGGCTGACCAGTTCCTCAGATTCTCACTGCCAATAAGCTTCCATCTGGAATTAAACTAATCTATAGGGCAAAGAGGAAATTCCTCAACCTACATTGCCTCCAGTACAGCGCAAGTTGAATACAATTGTTCAAAATCAGAAGGGGTAGCAGCCTTATCATTTACAGTCAGTATTATACTGTGGAACAGAAAATGTCAAATGTAATGTTTGCAGATCTTCTGATGGCACTTCGTTGCAAAAGCACCTGAGAGTTTGGAGCTCCTAATAGCATCTATCAGGCAAGTACATACCTATTGTTCATGTAATAAACTGGCTGAAAGAGAAGGCAACCCCACACAAAATGATGGAGGAACTCCGTAAGTCGGGCAGCATTTATAGAGAGGAATAAAGGGTCGACATTTTGGAGACCATCAGGACTGGAAAGAAAGGAGTAAGGAATCAGAATAAGAAGATGGGGGTAGGAGAAGTACAAGATTGCAAGCTAACAGGCTGGCCAGGACAGCTTTGAAAAGTCATACTGAGAGATAAAGGCATGAAATGCCCATTGCTAATTTGGAATTCATGGACAATTTTGTTCATCATTTATTATACGATCTAGCAGTGATTGTTGCTTTCTTGAATGTATGACATACTGGTTGTTTAATTAGGTGGTAGTCCTCTATGTATTGGGCACTCTTGATTAGGTGGTGATACTTTATTTATTGCAAACAGGTGATTCCTTTTTCACTGTCTACTACTTTTCCTTAAAAGTCATTTGGAGATACTTAAAATCTTCTCTAGCTACATTCCACTTATACATTTAACTATATATTTCTATTCAACATACCCTTAATAAATCATAACTTGTTCCCTTATACGGCTATCCACATAGATTCTGTACTGATTATCTCACGAAGTGAGTCCTTTTCCCTCCACTGACATAAAATAGCATTGATAGAAGTGACCACCTGACCTATTGAAGTGAATGGGCAAAATTTTGTCAAATGAATTCAACCAGAGGCAAATGTGAGGTACATAGAATATAGAACATAGCACAGAAATGGGCTTTTCGGTGCACAGTGTTGTGCTGAACCAATTAAATAAATAATCCAAAGGCCACCTAAGCTAATCCATTCTGCTGGCACAGTGTCCATGTCCTTCCATTTCCCTCACACCCACGTGCCTATCTAATGTTTTATTAAAGTCCCTAATATATATACCTCTACCACATCCTAGGCAGCACATTCCAGGCACCTATCACTCTCTGGATTAAAAAAAACTTGCCCCTCACATCTCCTTTAAAATTGCCCCCACTCACTTTAAATACCCCCTCTGGTGCTAGATATTTCTATGCCTCTCATAACCTTACACACCTTTATCAGATCTCCCCTCGGCCTCTGCCGTTCCAGAGAAAACTACCCAAGTTTGTCCAACATTTTGTTATAGCACATGCCTTCTAATTCAGGCAGCATCCTGGCAAACCTTTTCTGCACCTTCTCCAAAGCCTCAATATCCTTCCTAGAAAGGGGTGACCAGAACTGTAAGCAATACTCCAAATGAGGTCTAACTAGAGTTTTATAAAGCTGCAACATAACTTCCTGACTTTTGATCTCAGTATCTCAACTAACAAAGGCAAGCATGCCATATACCTTCTTAACCACCCTTTCAACTTGTGTAGCCACTTTCAGGAACTCGGACCCCCAAATCCCTCTGTTCATCAGCACTGTTAAGTGTACCCTTAATAACGTACAATTTCTTTATATTTAACCTATGAAAGTTCAAATTTGGCCAGGTTAAACTCCATCAGTTTTTTCTCCACCCATATCTGCAAACTTACCAACCCACCCATCCACATTTTTATACGTTTCATTTATGTATATCACAAACAGCAGAGGTCCCAGTACAGATCCCTGCAGAACACCACTAATCACATACTTCCAGACAGAATAAGTCTTTTCAATTATTATCCTCTGTTTTCTATGGGCAAGTCAGTTCTGAATCCAAACAGCCAATTCATCAAGGACCCCTTGCATTTTAATCTTCTAGATTAGCCTCCTATAAGGGACCTTGTCAAACACCTTACTAAAATTAATGTAGACAACATCCACAGCTCTAACTTCATCAATCTCCCTCATCACCTTTACAAAAAACTTAGTCAAGTTTTTAAGGTACAACTTGCCCCACACAAAGTCATGCTGGCTCTCCCTAATTAGGACACTGTTTTCCAAAAATTCATAAATCGTATATCTAAGAATTTTCTCCAGTAATTTCCTACCAGTGACATAAGACTCACTGGTCTATACTTTCCAAGATCATCACTAGTTCCCTTCTTGAATAATGGAACAACATAACAAGCTGACAGTTACCTGGGTCCTCATCTGTGGCTATCTCATCCCTTGGCACTCTCAGTAACCTGGAACCCCATCGGGCCTTGGGGACTTATCCACCTTGATGCCCTTTAGGAGTCTACCTCCTCCTTTACCTTGAAATGCCTGAGCATATCAATATGCTCAACACTGATCTCTCTGTCCTCCAAGTCCTTCTCCTTGGGAAATACTGATGTACTCATTAATGACCTCAGCCACATTCCCTAGATCCAAGTAAATAATCTTGCCCCCCTAACCCCTGGACCACATTGGACCTTACCTTGGGCTTAATAGAATGATAGAATAAGACAATTTCAAAATGATGAAAAGCTAGAAGCAATAGAAATGGTCAATTTGAAATATATACTTTACTTTTATTGTCACCAAACAATTGATTGAGCGTACAAATGATTGAGTGTACAATCATCACAGTGATATTTGATTCTGTGCTTCGCTCACCCTGAAGTACAAATCAAAGTAAATACAAAAAAAATTTAAATTATAAATCATAATTAGAAAATAAAAAAGGGAAAATAAGGTAGTGCAATCAGGTCCGGATATTTGGAAGGTACGGCCCAGATCCAGGTCAGGATTCATTCAGCAGTCTTATCACAGTTGGAAAGAAGCTGTTCCCAAATCTGGCCATACGAATCTTCATATCCTCAGATACCAGCGCCATCTTAATAACAATTAATAATTAAATAATATAGTTTATATTTATAAAAATAATCAGGAGAAAATGGAATAAGAACATCTAGATCCAGAGGAGTAGAGTTTAGGGAATAGATGTTAAACTCAAGTAAACAAATGCCCTGGGTAGTCCACACAAGGAATAGTGTAAGGCGTATTGACAGATCATTAGGAGTTTGAAGCGATTTGGCATGTCAACAAATACACTCAAAACTTCTTTAGATGTACCGTGTAGAGTGTTCTGACAGGCTGCATCATTGTCTGGTATGGGGAGGGGGAGCCACTGCACAGTACTGAAAGAAGCTGCAGAGGGTTGTAAATCTAGTCAGCTCCATCTTGAGTACTAGCCTACAAAGTACCCAGGACATCTTCAGGGAGCACTGTCTCAGAAAGGCAATGTCCATTATTAAGGACCTCCAGCACCCAGGGCATGCCCTTTTCTCACTGTTACCATCAGGTAGGAGGTACAAAGCCTGAAGGCACACACTCAGTGATTCAAGAATAGCTTCTTCCCCTCTTCCATCTGATTCCTAAATAGATATTGAACCCTTGGACACCACCTCACTTTTTTCTAATATACAGTATTTCTGTTTTTTTGCATTTTTTAAATCTATTCTATATACATATACTGTAATTGTTTTACTTATTTATTATTTTATTTATAATTTTTTCTCTTCTATATTCTATATTGCATTGAACTGCTGCTGCTGTTAACAAATTTCACATCACATGCCAGTGATAATAAACTGATTCTGAGCTAGAGTGGCTGCTGCAACCATGTGCCATCTTGTGATGGCGTACATGACCTCATTAATGCAGTAAACTGTCAAACATAGTTTAAGAAAATGAAATCTGCTCTTCTGAAGGGCTATTGTGATGTCACTACTGCAGTAAATGTAAAGTGTTACCAGGCTCAAAAATGGCCCAAGTGCAGAGTCAGAGATACTGAAGCAGGTCGATTGTTCACAGACTTTAATACCATAAGACAAAGGAGCAAGGGTATCCAGAAAGCAAGACAGGGGCAGAGGGAACCCTGCAGACTGAGTTGCAGCAATTTCTCCTTCTGCGGTCAAAGGGGGTGGATGTCAGGGAGGAATTATGGGAGGTGAAGGGCCAGCAATCCCAGTACTTCGCCGCCGAATCCTCCAAGATCATCTTCCGATCGAGGGTCCAAACCATGGAGCAGGACGAGACGTGTCACGCTTCCTCTTCCAAAAGGTCCATGGGGGAGCTCTGGATCCACAGCCTTAAGGAAGAGGACGACTCAGTCGCGTCCTTGCAGACAGACATACTGAGGATCTGCAGGTCCTTCTATGCTGGTCTGTATGACGAGAAAACCACAGACTTCACAGCCTCCCACAACTTCCTGTCGTCTATCACACAGGTCTTAGATGACGGTGAGTGGGAGAATCTGGAGCAGCCACTGACTCTGGATGAGCTGACAAGCTCCGTCTGTTCCTTTGAGTTAAATAATACTTGGAATGTCAGGGAATAAATCTTTATACTTGTTAATTAATCTCTTCGGTTGTTTTTACTGCCTTGGCTGCAAATGATGGATCTTCCTGTCAATATTTTTCAAAACATCAGAATTTCCGAGTCTGGTGGAAACTGCACTGAGCTCATTAAAAATATCTGGTATCCTGGTACCAGGCGCCACAATTTCCTCTGTTGTCATAACAGTACTTATAGGTGCTGGTTCAGGGTCATGATAACACTTGATCATATTTACATGCATGACTTGTGAAGCCTTCTTCCGGTCAGGAGTTCTAATAACATAATTCAAAGAATCAATTTTCTTAATTATTTCATATGGTCCACTAAATCCTGCTTGAAGGGGGTTGGTAAGGAGAGGGAACAGCACCAAGACCCTTTCTCCAATACAATATCTCTGCTCCCTCGCTTTTCTGTCATACCACTGCTTCATGTTTATCTGAGAGTGCTGTAAATTCTGCTTTGCGAGGTCACAAGCCTTGTTAAGTCTGTCTCTGAATTCCATAACATAACTAAGCACGCTCATACACACTTCCTGATCTGACCATTGCTCTCTGAGTAGGGTCCCCTGGCTTTGTAAGTTCAAATGGGCTGAACCCCAAAGACTCTTGAATCGAATCTCTAACAGCAAATGGGAGTAGGGGAACCCCTTCATCCCAGTTTCTTCCACACAGTACGTTTTAATCATCGTCTTAAGAGTGGAGTGAAACAGCTCCAAAGCCCCCTGGGACTCTGGCTGATATACAAATGACACAATGTGCTTAGCTCCCAACTCTTTAACTATCCCCTGGAATGTTCTCAAAGTAAAGTTACTACCCTGGTCAGATTGGATTTCTTTAGGTAGACCTACCAGTGTGAAAAATTTAATAAGTGCTTTTACCACAGTCTTGGCCCTGATGTTTCTGAGAGGCACCGCTTCAAGGAACCTAGACACAGCACACATGATTGTTAACAGATACTCATAGCCAGCTGCAGTCTTTAGCAATAGACCAACACAATCCACTATGACCCTGGAAAAAGGTTCACCAAAACAGGTATTGGTCTAAGTGGTGCTACTTGAATCACCTGGTTAGGTTTTCCCACAACCTGACAGGTATGGCAAGTCTTGCAAAAATTCACAACATCTTTTCTTAAATTAGGCCAGTAGAATTCCTTCATAATCCTGTTCACTGTCTTTCTCACTCCAAAGTGTCCACCTAAAGGCATTTTAAACATGAGCCATGTTTAAAATCTCAGCCCTGTAAACTTTCAGGATCACAATTTGATGTTCAATGGCCCAATCCTCACTTGCAAGTATGGTAAGTGGTCTCCACTTCCTCATTAAAACCCCTTCCTTAAGATAGTATCCTACTGACTCTCTCTGAACCTCCTCTTCTGAGAGAGCTGCCTCCTTTAATGCAGCAGTTTCAGAATCTTGACTTTATTCCACTATAAATTCATCCCTGGACAAGGATGAACCTTTCTCATCTCCCTTACTACCCAAATCCTGATGTAACATGGAAGGTAGAAAAGTTTTTGACAAGTTCTCATAAGTTGAACTCGTCTTTGTTATCTGCATCGGCAGCCTTTTTAGACATGCTTTGGGTCACTGTGCATGCAGGGTACACATCAGTATCTGTGAGTGGGTTGTCAGCTACAGGCTTTCCCGTTAGCTGCACTGCTGAATAAACATCCCCACCTGCAAGGTCATTACCCAGCAAGACATCAACATTGTCTATTGGCAACTCAGATCGTACCCCGATCTTAACAGGTCCTGATACCAATCTGCATTTCAAAATTACCTTATGCAAAGCCATGGACTCAGTCCCCTTTCCAATTCCTCTAATAATATTGACTTCATTGGTTTTTGTCTCATTACCGAAGTCCAAAACACTATCCAATATTAGTGACTGAAAAGCCCCAGTATCTCTCCAGATTCTCACTGGAACTGGGATTGACCCCTCTTCTACAGACACAAACCCCTCTGAGATAAACCGCTCAAATCCCTCTTACACTTGGTCAGACCCTTTCTTTCTCCACGGTGTCTCCACCAACTGAACACAACCAGCTGGAATTGTTTCCTTTTCCTTTCCTTTTTCCCTTTTCATAGCAAAACAATCACTGCCACATGACCAGGCTTCTTACAATAGTGACAGGTAAAATTGGAAAACTTCCCTTTTGACTGGTTTCCTTCCTCCTGACTCTTGTCACTAGTTCCCAGCTTACTCTCTGGTTTAACCTGTGGGGTATCTTTGTTATCCCTGCTACTCCTTTGGTAGTTTCTGCTCGGGAAAAACTTTACTCTGTGGGTTAAACCATACTCGTCTGCTAACCTAGCAGACTCTGACAGGGTCTCAGCCTCTTTTCACTCAAGTACGTCTTGAGATTGTCAGGGAAACCGTTTTTAAATTCTTCAATCAGCATCAACTTTCTTAAGTTGTTAATGTCCTCATTTGCCCCTTTTGAGGTACACCAACTATCAAAGTACACCAGTTTTTCATGGGTAAACTCCACATAAGTTTGGCTTCCAGACTTACTCAAATCGCTGAACTTTTGTCTATATGCTTCCAGAACCAACTCATGGACTTTAAGCACTGCATCCTTAACCGTGGCATAATTCTCTGACTGTTCAAGGGTCAGGGCAGAAAATGCCTGCTGAGCCTTCCCCTTCAACACACTTTGTAACATGACAGCCCACTGATCTCTTGGCCATTGCCAAGTCTGGACCACCTTTTCAAAGTGCAGGAAATACTGGTCGACTTCAGCTTCATCAAATGGCGGTACTAACTTAATTTCTTGGCTGATATTAAACGGTATCACCGACTTATCATCACGATCTGGCACTAGTGCTCCTTGCTGTATCCTCTCTATCTTATTCAGCTCAAACTGCCTCCACTTCTCTGCTTCGTCCCTCTGCTTGTCTGCCTCCCTAGCCTCATGTATCCTCTGCTTTTCTGCTTCATCAGCCTTGAGTTGTTTTAACTGCAACTCATGCTCATACTTCAGTTTTGCTGCCTGAAGCTGAACCTCAGCCTCAGTAAGCACTTTATCTTCAGCAAACATTTCCAACACCTCCACTTCGAATTTCCCCTCAGCTACATAATGCTGTGCTATTAACAGCTGTATCTGAGCCTTCTTCATTCGAGTGGTCACCTTAACTTTTAACTTACAAGCAATTCCCAACAGCACGTCCCTCAGGGGTTGGTTCTGCCACAAACAATAGACAATAGACAATAGGTGCAGAAGTAGACCATTCGGCCCTTCGAGCCTGCACCATCATTTTGAGATCATGGCTGATCAATTACTATCAATACCTGGTTCCTGCCTTGTCCCCATATCCCTTGATTCCCCTATCCATAAGATCCCTATCTAGCTCCTTCTTGAAAGCATCCAGAGAATTGGCCTCCACTACCTTCCGAGACAGTGCATTCCAGACCCCCACAACTCTCTGGGAGAAGAAGTTTTTCCTTAACTCTGTCCTAAATGACCTACCCCTTATTCTCAAACCATGCCCTCTGGTACTGGACTCTCCCAGCATCTGGAACATATTTCCTGCCTCTATCTTGTCCAATCCCTTAATAATCTTATATGTTTCAATCAGATCCCCTCTCAATCTCCTTAATTCCAGCGTGTACAAGCCCAGTCTCTCTAACCTCTCTGCGTAAGACAGTCCAGACATCCCAGGAATTAACCTCGTGAATCTACGCTGCACTTCCTCTACAGCCAGGATGTCCTTCCTTAACCCTGGAGACCAAAACTGTACACAATACTCCAGGTGTGGTCTCACCAGGGCTCTGTACAAATGCAAGAGGATTTCCTTGCTCTTGTACTCAATTCCCTTTGTAATAAAGGCCAACATTCCATTAGCCTTCTTCACTGCCTGCTGCACTTGCTCATTCACCTTCAGTGACTGATGAACAAGGACTCCGAGATCTCTTTGTATTTCTCCCTTACCCAACTCTACACTGTTCAGATAATAATCTGCCTTCCTGTTCTTACTCCCAAAGTGGATAACCTCACACTTATTCACATTAAATGCCATCTGCCAAGTATCTGCCCACTCACCCAGCCTATCCAAGTCACCCTGAATTCTCCTAACATCCTCATCACATGTCACACTGCCACCCAGCTTAGTATCATCAGCAAATTTGCTGATGTTATTTTCTATGCCTTCATCCAAATCATTAACGTAAATGGTAAACAGCTGTGGTCCCACTACCGAGCCCTGTGGCACCCCACTCGTCACCACCTGCCATTCCGAAAAACACCCATTCACCGCTACCCTTTGCTTTCTATCTGCCAACCAGTTTTCTATCCATGTCAATGCCTTCCCCCCGATGCCCTGAGCTTTGATTTTACCCACCAATCTCCTATGTGGGACCTTATCAAATGTCTTCTGAAAATCGAGGTACACTACATCCACTGGATCTCCCCCGTCTAACTTCCTGGTTACATCCTCGAAAAACTCCAACAGATTAGTCAAGCATGATTTACCCTTGATAAATCCATGCTGGCTCGGCCCAATTCTATCACTGCTATCTAGATATGCCACTATTTCATCCTTAATAATGGACTCTAGCATCTTTCCCACCACCGATGTCAGGCTGACAGGTCGATAGTTCTCTGTTTTCTCCCTCCCACCTTTCTTAAAAAGTGGGATAACATTAGCCATTCTCCAATCCTCAGGGACTGATCCTGAATCTAAGGAACATTGGAAAATGATTACCAATGCATCCGCAATTTCCAGGGCCACCTCCTTTAGTACCCTAGGGTGCAGACCATCTGGACCTGGGGATTTGTCAGCCTTCAGTCCCATCAGTCTTCTCATCACCGTTTCCTTCCGAATGTCAATCTGTTTCATTTCCTCTGTTACCCTATGTCCTTGGCCCATCCATACATCTGGGAGATTGCTTGTGTCTTCCTTAGTGAAAACAGATCTAAAGTACTCATTAAATGCTTCTCCCATTTCTCTGTTTCCCATAACAATTTCACCCAATTCATTCTTCAAGGGCCCAACGTTGTTCTTAACTATCTTCTTTCTCTTCACATACCTAAAAAAGCTTTTGCTATCTTCCTTTATATTCCTGGCTAGCTTGCATTCGTACCTCATTTTTTCTCCCCGTAACCTCAAACTCCATTTCTGCCGATAATCCACTCATACAAATTGAAAGGGAATTTCCCCAAACAAATCAACTATTCAATCAAGCCAACAAGTTTTAAAATGGCTCCCACCAATTTGTTCATATCCCGGGCGAGCCCACAATTTTGTTACGTACCCCGTAACGGGTTAAAAAGGACCAGCAGAAATTGACACATCTGGAGTCTGAGTCTTCCATTATAAACTCTATTTTATTAATAACTATGTGATAAAGTAATATAAAACAAGCTAAAGTAAGTAGCTTGTATATGCATATACAAGCGAGTAAATAAAGTTCCCAAGCTTTTCCCAGCTCAGGTGATTAGATGATACAGTCTTATGGTGGTATGGTAAGTAGTCAGTTCAGTTCTGGAATTTGAATTGAGTAGAGTTGGAGAGAGAGAGGGAGTTGTTTTGTCTTCCCAGTGCCGATGCCGTCGATCTTCCACGTTATCCTCCTGCTCCCGAAACTTACAGTCACCGACTGTGACCACAAAAAGAGGATGCCATTTTCACGTGGTACCGCTATCAACTCAGGCAAGGGTTAAACACACCAATAGCATTCCACCGGTCATCCCTTTGTCCACACTGTGAGCAAAAAACCCCACCTTTGTCGTGGGCACACAAAACTCAAACAGTGTCTTCCTTGGTGTCTGGCAGCTGATTACAAAACCAACTGACCTTGTATATAGTCCACAAGCTCCAAACACTAACTGTCCATCATATGGTTCCGCCTTTCAGTTTCCAAGGCAACTCACAGACTTTCTCTCTCTCTGTTGCTGAAATAGCACACGCACTGTTCACTCCCTCTCTCTCTTTTTAAAGGAACAGTCCACTTAGAATAATTCTTCAGATCTCGTCACACTGGTCACACTTCTCTAAGGTTAGAGAAGCAATATCTCATATTCTCTCTGGTAGCCTCCAATCTGATGGAATGAACATCAATTTCTCTAATTTCTGGTCATTTCTTCCCTTACCCTTCATTCTTTTTCCATCCCCCATTCTGGCTACCCTCCTACCCCTTAACTTCTCCTCACCTGCCTATACCTCCATCTGGCGCTCCTCCTCCTACCCTTTCTCCCATGGTCCATTGTCCTCCCCTATAAGATTCCTTCTTCTTCAGTGCTTCTTCCACGTGTCACCTCCCAGAATCTCATTTCACCGCCTTTCCCACACCCACCTACTTTCCCTCCTCTCCTGATTTCACCTGCTAACTTGTACTCCTTCCACTTGCTCCATGTTCTTATTCTGGTTTTCCACCCTTCCTTTCCAGTCCTGATGAAGGGTCTTGGCCCAAAATGTTAATTGTTTACAACCTGACCTGCTGAGTTCTTCCAGCATTTTGTGTTTGTCACTCTGGATTTCCAGAGTACTGTCCCCTTAGCCTACAATGTTGTGCTGATCTTTAAATCTAACCCTTCCCTTCTACATAACCCTCCACTTTTCTATCAGTAAGAGTTTCTTAAATGCCCCTGATGTATTTGTCTCTACCACCACTCCTAGCAGGCTGTACCAGGCAACAACCATTCTCTGTGTAAAACAAACTTACCTCTGATATGGTAGAGATTAATAACATAAATACATTAATGACTATCTTAGATAAGTGAGTAAGAGGAAAGAAGGAAAGGAATATGGAGGTTGGTGAGGAGAGAATGTTTCCTATAGTGGGGAAGTAGTACTACATTCTAATTCTCTCTATCAGAAAGGAATGTCACAAACACTTTCTAATCCATCAGTAAACACTGAGGCATATTGTTGGCTAAATTTCTACTGTGCTGTTCCACCCTACTCTTTTGTTTTTTTTTCTCAGATGGCTGCCACTGTGATGAGCACAAGACTGGTTTGAGGCTGTGAGACCCTCTGTCTCAGGATCATTAGACTCACCTGAACTGAGTTTATGTGGGCCTCAATGTGGAATCATAGAAACATACTACAGAGAAACTGATCCTTTCTGCCCACCTTGTCCATGCTGACCTTCATGTTTATCTACAGTAATGCAATTTGCCCACATCAGCCCCATCACTTCATGAAATGCTATTCACCTGGCCAAATGCCCTTTAAATGTTGTAATTGTATCGCCTGCATCATCTCCTCTGGCAACTCGTTCCAGGTTCTCACTCACCTCTGTGAGTCACTGTGAGCCTTATTCACTTCACTTTTAGCATGGACTATACCAATTGGTTATACATCCTGCTTTCACACCCCTAGAGTTTCCACTCAAACTTTAGGAAAATCAAGATCAACACTGAGGAGAGAGGGCAAGTTTAAACTGAAGATACACAGTCCACACTTCAGGAACAACTTCTTCCCCTTCACCATCAGATTTCTGAATGGACAATGAACCAACCCATGAACCCTACCTCTCTATACTGTATCTGCTATTTATTTATGAATACATGATTTGTATATGTTATTAATAAATTTACAGTTTATTTTATATACTGCTACTATAAAACAACAAGCTTCACAGAATATGTTAGTAATAATAAATGTGATTCTGATTCTGAGTTTATGAAGCATAGATTTAATTTAATCCTCAATTAGAAGTCCTTTGATGCCTTAGATCTGACATGGCTGTCTAGAACAGGAATTTATGACAATTTATATATTTACATTAGAAGAGCCTGGAGCTTGAGTGTGAAATTCATCATGGTTTTCCCACCAGGTGAAGGCAGGTCACCAAGGCTGGGTGATCTATCTAAACACAAGATTCTGCAGATGCTGAAAATCCACAGCCTCCTTTCCTATCTCCCATAGACCACTCACCTCTCCTATCATATTCCTTCTTCTTCAGCTCTTTACCTCTTCCATCTAACACCTCCTTCCCCCACTCATCTATCTTTCCCATCACATGGTCTCACCTCTCACCTGCCATGTTGTACTACCCCTCACCCACCCACCTTATTATTTTGGCTTCTACCTCCTCAGTATTCAGTCTTGACGAAGGGTATCAGCCCAAAACAGTGGTTGTTTATTCCTCTCCATAGATGCTAACCTGACCTGCTAAGTTCCTCCAGGATTTTGTGTTTGTTAATCAATCTCTCTGGCATCTTATCCATTATCTCTTGTTATAGACAGAAAGTAGAAAGATGAATCTTATAATGAAGATTTAGCTTAAAATAGACAAAGGGCATTCACAAGTCTCTGACTGGAAGGAAATTAACTTACCAGACCGATAACCATTACAATCACCACCACCCCATGAATTAAAATACTCCTTTCCAAGACTCTGTTTGAAATATGGATTCTGCATTAAAGTACATCTAAATACTTCCCTTCAGCTCAGAGAAACATCAGTATGGAGAGAACATTTCAGACAATTTTCTGTATATTATTTTGTTTGTTGTACTTTGAGTCATTTCAAAGCCAAACAAGTTAACATTCCACCATCTGAAGATAAGCTGCAGTGCACTCTCCTCTCTGGTGCTGTCCTAAAGAAAGCAGCTGTGAGATGGAACTTATTTTCCATATTTTGGACTTTGCAAGGATCAGAAGAACACGAAGAAGCCATTCAATACCTTGAGTCTGCAGCACCATTCAAATCATCACAGCAGAGTTGTATATCAAACTTATTTAGCCATCTTTGTTACACATTGACCTAACAAGGAATGGATCAGAAATAAAAAGAGTCTTATGTTCATGAAAAGATACAGAGAACACTCAGTTCCAATTGCAGAACATACAAGTTCGAGTGATTATTGACCTGGATACAGTGGTATGCAAAAGTTTGGGCACCCCTGGTCAAAATTTCTGTAACTGTGAATAGCTAACCGAGTAAAAGATGACTTGATTTCAAAAAGGCATTAAGTTAAAGATGACACATTTCTTTAATATTTTAAGCAAGATTACCTTTTTATTTCCATCTTTTATAGTTTCAAAATAACAAAAAAGGAAAAGGGCCCGAAGCAAAAGTTTGGTCAAATACTTTGGTCAAGTATTTGGTCAATACTTAGTAACACCCCCTTTGGCAAGTATCACAGCTTGTAAATGCTTTTTGTAGCCAGCTTAGAGTCTTTCAATTCTTGTTTGGGGGATTTTCACCCATTTCTTCCTTGCAAAAGGCTTCTAGTTCTGTGAGATTCTTGGGCTGTCTTGCATGGACTGCTCTTTTGAGGTCTATCCACAGATTTTCAATGATGTTTAGGTCGGGGGACTGTGAGGGCCATGGCAAAACCTTCAGCTTGCGCCTCTTGAGGGTAGTCCATTGTGGATTTTGAGGTGTGTGTTAGGATCATTATCCTGTTGTAGAAGTCATCCTCTTTTCATCTTCAGCTTTCTTTACAGATAGTGTGATGTTTGCTTCTGGAATTTGCTGGTATTTAATTGAATTCATTCTTCCCTCTACCAGTGAAATGTTCCCCGTGCCACTGGCTGCAACACAAGCCCAAAGCATGATCGATCCACCCCTGTGCTTAACAGTTGGAGAGGGGTTCTTTTCATGAAATTCTGCACCCTTTTTTCTCCAAACACACCTTTACTCATTGTGGCCAAAAAGTTCTATTTTAACTTCATCAGTCCACAGGACTTGTTTCCAAAATGCATCAGGCTTGTTTACATGTTCCTTTGCAAACTTCTGATGCTGAATTTTGTGGTGAGGATGCAGTCATCTTCTGATGACTCTTCCGTGAAAGTCATATTTGTGCAGGTGTCGCTGCGCAGTAGAACAGTGCACCACCACTCCAGAGTCTGCTAAATCTTCCTGAAGGTCTTTTGCAGTCAAACGAGGGTTTTGATTTGCCTTTCTAGCAATCCTATGAGCAGTTCTCTCAGAAAGTTTTCTTGGTCTTCCAGACCTCAACTTGACCTCCACTGTTCCTGTTAACTGCCATTTCTTAATTACTTTACGAACTGAAGAAACGGCTACTTGAAAACGCTTTGCTATCTTCTGATAGCCTTCTCCTGTTTTGTGGGCATCATTTATTTTAATTTTCAGAGTGCTAGGCAGCTGCTTAGAGGAGCCCATGGCTGCTGATTGTTGGGACAAGGTTTGAGGCGTCAGGGTATTTATAAAGCTTTGAAATTTGCATCACCTGGCCTTTCCTAACAATGACTGTGAACAAGCCATAGCCCTAACAAGCTAATTAAGGTCTGAGACCTTGGTAAAAGTTATTTGAGAGTTCAAATCTCTTGGGGTGCCTAAACTTTTGCATGGTGCTCCTTTCCTTTTTCCACTCTAAAATTGTACAAAACAAAAATAATACACTAATCTTGCTTAAAATGTTGAAAAGAATGTTTCATCATTAACTTTATGAGCTTTGGAGATAAGTCCATCTACTACTCACTTAACTCATTCACAGTAACAGAAATTTTGACCAGGGGTGCCCAAACTTTTGTATGCCACTGTATCTCTCCCTGCAGATGCTACCTAATTTAATGGAGTATCTCTAGCATTTCTTGGAATGATCCAGACTTAGTGTACTGCTCTTTGTTCTGAATTCTTTCAAATGAAGACATTTTCTAGTTATATGGTGCTCTCCTGGTGGCCAAAGTTCTCTGAATCATAGTGTGAATTCTGTCTTCCAGAACTTCAATTCAATGATTTCCACTGCACGTTAACTGACAGAGAAATACAGTAAACAATTCAGCCACTATATAGGACATATAAGGACCTCACAAAGCCATTGACTCCACCATAGCGAGTGACTATGGACTATCCATAGCAAAACTAGCTACCCAGAAATTTCACTCCACCTTACACCAGCTACATGGCAGCATGCAGACTGTGATCTTATTTAATGGGTACACTACAGATCCAATCTGAGTGAGGACAAGCAAGGGCTGACCCTTTCCTCAGATTCTCACTACCAATAAGCTTCCATCTGGAATTAAACTAATCTATAGGGCAAAGAGGAAACTCCTCAACCTACATTGCAAGTTGACCCCCAACTGTTTAAAATTAAGAGGAGTAGCAGCCTTATAGCAACCATATTCAGTATTACATTGTGATACAGAAACTGTCAGAAGTAACGGGTACAGATCTTCATACAGGCACTTCCTTGTAAAGCCATCTGAAGAATTGGAGCACCCCCTAGTGCCCTAGCAGGTAATTACTATTCAAGTAATAAACTGGGGTAAAAGACCAGACAACAGGTACAGTTGTGATCTGTGCTCTTCTGCATTGAAGGTATGCTATGTTAGTGTTGGAATGTGTGGCAGCACTTTTAGGCTGTCCTCAGAATAGTCTTAGGTGTGATGGTTGTTAACTCAAATAATGCATTCACTGTATGTTTCGATGTACATATAAATAAATCTGAATTTGAAAATAAGCTAAACTAAACATAATGACATTAGTGCAAGTTGAGAGAAAAAAATAATCCAGATCAGTTCAACAAACTGATGGCTGCAGGGAAGAAACTTGTTTGAACCTTTAAGATTCTTCAGCTCCTCTATCTCCTACTTGATGGCGCATCAGAAGAGGGTCTGGTTTGGATGGGAGGATCACTGATAATGAACATCGCCTTCCTGAGACATTGCTTCTTGTAGATGTCCTTGTTGGTGGAATTGGCTGAATTTACCACACTGTCATCTCTTACATTCCTATGCACTGGAGTTTCTATACAAGGCCATGATGCGACAGGTCAGAATGCTTTCCACTGTACCTGTAGAAGTTTGTCAAAGTCTTCAATGACATGCTGAATCAACTTAAGCTTCTAAGAAAGTAGAGGTGCTGGTACTTTCTTCATTGTTGCATCTTTGTACTTGTCTCAGGATACAGTAGGTCCTCCGAGATGTGATGCCTAGGATCTTGAATTTGCTCACTGCAGGCCATGGACCCTGTTGCATGTTCACCTGACTTCCCCTTCCTAAAGTCTACAATCACTTCCTTGCTTTTGCTGATGTTGAGCACAAGACTGTTGTTACATTACAACAACTAGCTCATCGTGCAGGGCTACGGTGGGAAACTTTGTCACATGGTGTGAGCAGAATCATCTGCGCTTAATGTGAAAAATACTAAGGAGCTGGTGGTGAACCTGAGGAGGGCTAAGGCACCGGTGACCCCTATTTTCATCCAAGGGGTCAGTGTGGACATGGTGGAGGATTACAAATACCTGGGGATACGAATTGACAATAAACTGGACTGGTCAAAGAACACTGAGACTGTCTACAAGAAGGATCAGAGCCGTCTCTATTTCCTGAGGAGACTGAGGTCCTTTAACATCTGACAATGCTGAGGATGTTCTATGAGTCTGTGGTGGTCAGTGCTATCATGTTTGCTGTTGTGTGCAGCAGGCTGAGGGTAGCAGACACCAACAGAATCAACAAACTCATTCGTAAGGCCAGTGATGTTGTGGGGGTGGAACTGGACTCTCTGACGGTAGTGTCTGAAAAGAGGATGCTGTCCAAGTTGCATGCCATCTTGGACAAAGTCTCCCATCCACTCCATAATGTACTGGTTAGGCACAGGAGTACATTCAGCCAGAGACTCATTCCACCAAGATGCAACACTGAGCATCATAGGAAGTCATTCCTGCCTGTGGCCATCAAACTTTACAACTCCTCCCTCGGAGAGTCAGACATCCTGAGCCAATAGGCTGGTCCTGGACTAATTTCCACTTGGCATAATTTACTTATTATTATTTAATTATTTATGGGTTTATATTGCTATATTTCTACACTATTCTTGGTTGGTGTGACTGTAATGAAACCCAATCTCCCTCGGGATCAATGAAGTATGTCTGTCTGTCTGTCAATCTCACTTCTGCATGTTGTCTCATTGGCATCCATTTCCTGCCAACAACAATGGTGTCATCTGCAAGTTTGGAGATGGCACTGGAGCTGTGCTTCACCACACAGTCATAGATATAGTGAAGAAGGGAGCTAAGCACACTTCCCTGAAGTGAACCTGTGTTGATGATCAGTGAGTAGATGAGGTGTCCAGTCCATACAGATCATGGTCTCCCAGTGACAAAGTCAATGATCCAATCGCAGTGTGAGATACAGAGGTCCAGGTCTTGGAGCTTGATGATTTAAACCTAAGAGTGATGAAGGAACAGTAATATGTTTCCAAGTTAAAATGGTGTGTGTGATCTGGAATGCATCAAAAAAATGGAGATGCTCTTATACACCTAGTGGCCTTTCCTTCTTGATGATGGAGGTCATTGATTTGGGAGTTGCTGTCAGAATAGCCTCAGTGAAAAATGCAATGCTGTTAGTAGAGAATATAAATGCTAAGGATGTTGCTAATCCAGCAAGTTGCTTCGCTAGTGTCAAAGTTGTTGGTGCTGCACCCATCCTAGCAAAAGGAGAGTTTTCTATCACAGTGCTGAATTGTGAGTCCTTTGAGATAGAATACCCAGCACCCTGGGCATGCTCTCTTCTCACTGCTGCCATCAGGAAGAAGGTACAGGAGCCACAAGATTCTCACCACCAGGTTCAGGAAGTTACTACCCCTCAACTATCAGGCTCTTGAACCGAGGGGGTAACTTCATTCAACTTCACTTGTCCCATCATTGAGTTATTCCAGCACCTGGCCGTGTAGTGTGTCGACAATAACCTGGCCCTTAACACCCAGAAGACCAAGGAGATCAATGTGGACTTCAGGCATGCTAGGAGGCACACTCATGTCCCCATCTACATCAACGGAGCTGCAGTGGAGCATGTATCAAGTTTCAAATTCCTTGGTGTCCTCATTTCCAAGGATCTTACCTGGTCCCTGAACTCCTCCATCCTGATCAAAAAGGCACAACAGTGCCTTTATTTCCTGCGAAGCATCAAGAAAACTCGCCTCTGTCCCAGGATACTAACGGACTTTTACCGCTGTACCATTGAGAGCATACTCATCAACGGAATCTCAGTGTGGTATGGCAATTGTCCCATATCAGACTGCAAAGCACTCCAGCGTGTGGTGAAAACTACCCAGTAGATTATCGGCACCCAATTGCCCACCATTGAGAACATCTACCATAAAAGCTACCTGGGCAGGGCGTAAAGCATTATCAAGGATGCTTCTCACCCTAACCATGGACTTTTTACTCTCCTCGCATCCGGTAGGTGCTACAGGAGCCTCTGCTCCCGCACCAGCAGGCACAGGAAGAGTTTCTTCCCTGAGGCTGTGACCCTGCTGAACCTCACATCACAGTGCTAAGCAGTATTGCACCCATATTGTACTGTCTCAGTACTTTTATATTTGTGTGCTGTAGCACTTACTTTTTATTCGCAGTTATTTTGTAAATAACACTATTCTTTGCATTTCTGGTTAGATGCTAACTGCATCATCATGGCTGTAGAGGAGGCCATGTATGGACATATCCGAATGGGAATGTGAAGGAGAGTTGAAGTGAGTGGCAACCGGGAGATCCTGTCTGTTGTGGCAGACGGAGCGGAGGTGCTCGACGAAGCGGTCCCCCAATCTGCGTCAGGTCGCGCCGATGTAGAGGAGGCCGCACCGGGAGCACCGGATGCAATAGATTACCCCAACAGACTCACAAGTGAAGTGTTGCCTCACCTGGAAGGACTGTTTGGAGCCCTGAATGGTGGTAAGAGATGAAGTGTAGGGACAGGTGTAGCACTTACGCTTGCAGGGATAAGTGCCAGGTGGGAGATCTGTGGGGAGGGACGTATGGACCAGACTTAAACTCTCCTTCACATTCCCATTCGGATATGTCCATACATGGCCTCCTCTACTGCCATGACGAGGCCAAACTTCAGTTGGAGAAACAACATCTCATATACTGTCTGGGTAGACTCCAGCTCCTTGGTATGAACATTGAATTCTCCAACTTCCGGTAATTCCCTCCCTCTCCCTTCCCCCATCCCACCTTCACTCTGTCTCCTCTTCTAGCTGCCTATCACTTCTCATGACTCTGCCTTCTTCTACTACCCATAGTACTTTCCCCTTAGATTCCTTCTTCACCTCTCCTGCCTATCCCCTCCCTGTTTCCCCTCCCCCACCCCTTGATCTTTCCTCTGATTGGTTTTCCACCCTCCTCCCACCTTTACAGGGCCCCTGTCCCCTCCTTCGTTAGTCCTGATGAAGGGTCTCGATCCGAAACGTTGACTGCTTCTTTCAATGGATGCTGCCCGACCTGCTGAGTTCATCCAGCTTTTTTGTATGTCTTGATTTGACCACAGCATCTGCAGTGCACTTTGTGTTTGGAAGGGTAATTGCTATGAATAGTCAAGCTTGCGTTCAACATGTGCTGTGCATAGCACCAAAGCCAATTGGATCGCAACAAGAAATCATGATATTGGGCAAAAATCCATTAAAGCATCAATATGGAAGTTTGTACGTAGAATCCTCAATGAAGCAGGACCTGTAAAGTTCCTGTCTAAAAGCTGTATGAGAAGCTCACAGCTGCCGGAATATGATACCTCAGTGCCAGACCTTAAAGGTATACTCCCCATGGAGCTAGAGAATGGCTACATAAATGTCTGCCATGGATGTGAAGAAAATGCAGGAAAATTGAGATCTTGTACATTCAGTATGTAGGCATCTCCAACACAATGGAGGTCCCTGATCAAGGTCCTGAATTGCTGCAAGCTGCAAAGTAGGGAGCAGAGGCTACAATGGGCAGCTCTGCTGCAAATTGCATAAAAAGGCTTTGAACGTTAAACGGAAAATCAGTGAAGCTACTGCTGTTACCCTGAGTATTGAAAACTAAGATTGATGGATGTTATGTGTAAACATCACTGTCAAAATAGAGTCTGTTTGATTGAGACAATCTCAACAAGATGACTCTGAATGCTTTATAGTGATTGTACAACACTCTGAAGTTCAAATTTGTGCACAGCAAAATAGGAAATATGACAGATGCTCGGAAAATGTTGCACTCACTGTGATAGGTCCTGCACCAAAGTATCTGGAATAATTTCCTAACATGTACAATGTCAGGAATAGCATGATCTAAACATTTTTACAAGCAACTTATTAAAGTTGAAAAAAATGGTATTAACACTTCCCATTTGTACTGTTCTATCATTAATCTGTAAGGTTGACAGTGCAAATTTACAGCACTGGTTACAATTTACATGAACAATTGACAATGCCACAGGTAGTCCTGAATTGCTGGAAGGTGCGCTGGAGGGAGAAGTCACAATGGGCAGTTCAGCTGTAAATTGTATAAAAAGGTTTTGAAGAGTGAAATGAACATCAGTGATGCTACTGTGATTATCATGAGTATTGGAAGCTAAAACAGATAGATATGTGTGAACATCACTGTCAAAATAGAGTGTTTGAGGTCATCTCAGCTGGATTCAGTCCAATGCTTTATAGTGATTGTACAGCATTCTGATGATCTAATTGGAAGAAACATGAGCTGCACCACTTGAGACATAATTGGGTGCAGGATAGATGCTGAGAAAATGCCAAAGAACCTGGGATAATTTCCTAATAGGTACAGCTCCACCGGGAAATGATCATTAGCAGGCTCCAATCAGTTTTAAGCAACCTTATGAAGTTGTAAAACATGAGTGCTAACATCTCCCATTTGTACAGTATCTCTGTGAGATTGACAATGTAAAGTTACATGTCACAATTGATATGTCACACCGCAGGTCAAAATTGACATGAACAATTGACATTTTTGAATCTAGAACACAAATTCTGAATTTGCAAATGGCACCAAGTTAGCAGGAATACTCACAGGAGTGTAATAGTCAATGTACTAATGACAAATAATTGAATAATGAAGTTCACAACAAATAAACGCTAAGAAGATCAGGGAGATTCCTTATTGGCTGGAAGATACAATATGGTAGAGGAATAAAAGGATGTCCAGTTCTCAGCCTACAAATACAGCAATAGCTAAAGGTATTTTTATATATCTGCAAGTCTATAAATGAAGAACTAGTCTATTACTGGATGGATAAAATTGAAAAGTAAGGAAATTATGCTGAGCTCATTGAATCCTGGTTAAACCACGCTAAGTATTGTTCTGTCTGCCACAAAAGGCTGGATTTTCCAGTAGCCACCGATTTTAATTCTACTTCCCATTCCTATTCTAATATGTTGGTCCATGGTCTCCTTTACTGTCATGATGAGGCCACTCTCAGGTTTGAGGAGCAACACCTCATATTCCATCTGGGTTGCCTCCAACCTGGTGGCATTAACATCAATTTCTCTAACTTCCAATAATCTCTTCTCTCTTTTTTCATTCCTCCTCCTGGCTCCCCTCCCACACCTTCTCTTCTCCTCACTTGCCCATCATCTCTCTCTGGTGCCCCTCCTCCTTTCCTTTCCCCGATGGTCTACTCTCCTCTATCAGACTCTTTGTACTTCAGCCTTTACCACCTTTTCCACCTATCACCTACCATTTTCTCAATTCAACCCCTCCCCTACCCACACACCTTCCCCCTTCACCTGGTTTCAACTATTACCTTCTAGCTTGCGCTTCTTTTGAGTGTATATATGCAGATTATTTTAAAGTGTATTTTATGTATTACACTGTAGTGCTACTACAAAGCAACAAATTTCACAGAATGTCAGTTTTAATAAAACTGATTCTGAGCTTACGAAGCATTGATTTAGTTTAATCCTCAATTTCCTAGAAGTTAGTTCTGAGGACTGCATCCTTAGATGTCTTAAATCTGAGGTGGCTGTCTAGAGCAGGAATTTATAATCATTTATACAGTATGTTTGCATCAGAAGAACCTGGAACTTGAATGTGAAATTCATTGGTTTTGCCACCAGGAGAAGACAGGTCACTAAGGAAGAAAGTCAAGTGTTAAGGCAAAATATTGCTTTATAAAGCAGCAGGAGTAATGCCACAATCCCCACTTTCCTGCACCTATACTCCTTCCAAAAGAAATAAAAACCCTCCTTTCTGCTGCTTACAAGCAGATTGGGTAATCTAACTAAACCAGAAGACCATAAGATATAGGAGCAGAATTAGGCCATTTGGCCCATCAAGTCTGCTCCATTGAGGCTGGTCACATGAGACCACAGTTTGTACAGCTTGAGAGCTGTGTGTCAGACATGGCTATAAGCAGCACTGGGGCCCCACAGGCTACCTTCCTGTTTACCCTGTATACCTCAGACTTTAGATACAACACTGAGTCATGTCATCTGCAGAAATTCTCTGATGAGTCGGCAATAGTTGGGTGTATAAAGGGAGGATGGGAGGATGAATACAGGGGCCTGGGGGTGGACTTCTAGTGGTGCAAGCTGAATCATCTGCAGCTCAACATTAGTAAGATAAAGGAGATGGTGATAGACTTTAGGAAGTCTGAGCCTCCATTGATCCCTGATACTATTGATTGTAAGGACGTGGATGTAGTGAAGACCTACAAGTACCTGGGGGTGCACCCAGATGACAGACTTGAGTGCAGCACCAACACAGAGGCTGTGTACAAGAAGGACCAGAGTCACCTCTACTTCCTGAGGCCTCTCCTAGTCTGTTGTTGCCAGTACAATCTTCTATGCAGTGGTGTGCTGGGGGAATGGCATCAACACGGGTCATGCCAACAGGCTCAGTAAACTGATTAGAAAGTCTGGCTCTCTTATAGGAGTTAAACTGTGCAAACTGGAGGCTGCAGTAGAATAAAGGACCCTATGGAAAATCCTGGCAATTCGGGACAATGTTTCTCACCACAAAAGAGAACTTTTAATAATAGACTAAAACAACTGTGTTGCTCCAAAGAGCGCTAAATGAAGTCATTCCTACCCTTGGCCATTAGGCTGTACAATGAGTCAACCTATCGCCGGGGAAGTGATGATCCCCCTCCTGTTAGACTGTTTGAGGTAACTTATTTTTATTCTTTCTATTTATCTTCTATTATTTATATCTGTGCATTTATAATGCTACTGTGACACTGTAATTTCCTTTGGTACCAATAAAGTATCTATCTATCTTGAGATTCTGCTGATGCTGGAAATCCAGAGCCTCCTATCCTTTCTCCCATAGTTCATTCTCCTCTCCCATCAGATTCTTTCTTCTTCAGCCCATTATCTCTTCAACCTATCACCTCCCAGGTTCTCATTTCATCCCCCTCCCCCATCTGGTCTCACCTATCACCTGCCATATTGTACTCCTTCCCATCCACCCACCTTCTTATTCTGACTTCTGCCCCTTTCCTTTCCAGTCCTGATGAAGTGTTTCAGCCTGAAATGTTGGCTGTTTATTCCTCTCCATAGATGTTGCCTGACCTCCAGGATTTTGTGTTTGTTATTCAATCTCTCTGGAATCTTATCCATTGTCTCCTGTTATAGACAGAAAGTAGAATGATGACACTTATAATGAAGATTTAGCTTAAAATAGACTAAAGGCACTCACAAGTCTCTGACTGGGGGGAATTTAACATACCAGATAACCATTAGAACCTCTCTATGAATTAAAATACTCCTTTCCAAGACTCTGAAATACGAATTCTCCATTAAAGTACATCTAAATACTTACTTTCAGCCCAGAGAAACATCAACATGAAGAGAATAATTTCAGACAATTTTCTGTAAATTATTTTGTTTGTTTTACTTTGAGTCATTTCAAAGTCAAACAAGCTAACTTTCCACCAACTGAAGATAAGTTGCAGTGCACTCTGTTCTCTAGTGCTGTCCTAAAGAAATCAGTTGTGAGGTGGAAATTGGTCCATATTTTGCACTTTGCAAGGATCAGAACCTGGTCAGTGAAGATGTATACATCAGGATTCTTTTCATTGGCCACATCTCAGCATTCAGCACTATCACCCTCTCAAAACCAGTCAATAAACTCCAAGACCTAAGGCTCACTACGTCTTTGTGCAACCTCATTCTCAATTTCTTCAATTGCAGATCCCAGTCGGTTTGGGTTGTCAACAGCATCTCCTCCACAATCACCATTAGCACACAAGTGCACCACAAGGCTGTGTGTTTAGCCCCCGGCTCTACTCTCTTTATACCTATGACTGCGAGGCTAAGCACAGCTCCAAAGCCATATTTGTTTACTGATGGCACCACTGTTGTTGGCCAAATCAAAGGTGGTGACAAATCAGCATATAAGAGGGAGACTGAAAATCTGGCTAAGTGGCGCCACAACACCAACCTCCCCCTCAATATCAGCAAGACCAAGGAGACCAAGAGGTGTCACAGTAGCGTAGCGGTTAATGCGACACTATTACAACTGGGAGCATTCTGGACGTTGGGAGTTCAATTCCGTCACTATTCTGAACATATTCACTGTGGTATGCATAGGTTTTCCACAGGTGCTCTGGTATCCTCCCACAATCCAAAGATGAAGGGTTTCGGCCCAAAATGTCGTTATTACCTCCTCCCATTGATGCTGTCTGGCCTGCTGAGTTCTCCAGCATTTTGTGTTTTTTATCAAAGACATACTGGTTGGTTCATAGGTCATTGTAAATTTACATTGTAATTTTAATGTAGTTCTATGTAGTGTTATGAAACCAGTAACTGGTTTCACTTACCAGCAAAGATAGATATGTCAGTTGAAGTCCAATGGTACTATTTTCAAAAGTTTTATTAATAAAGGGGCACAAAATTAAGGTTAATACAAACATTCAGATAACATGCGTCAATACTCAATCTAAAACGCAGGTACATTAATAATCACTCAGAAATAATCTCTTTCGTTGTCTAGGGTATAATACTGAGTCCAATTGGAAATATAAAGAGTCACTCTGAAGTCTGCAGGCTTTTGGTTTCACGTGTTGGAGAGAGAGAGATTAACGGAAAAACTTGCCCAAAATATCCGTGGAATCAGGGGAGCGATCTTCCCCGTTGTTAGTTAAAAAGCGATCTTCCGTTGGTTCCAGCCACAAACCCCGCATTCGGAATTTAACGCACGTGGCTTATTTCAAAATGGCTTCCCGTTCCCACGGGAAGCGGTATCGTGCTTCTTGGTGTCTCCTTGGTGCGTCTGAGGGTCGTCCTCTTTCAGACCCTTCTTTATACTGCCTCACGGGATCTCAGGTGTCAATCAGGTTGCAGGTGATGCAATCTCTCTCTCAACCAGCCCACTTTGCCCGAGGGCTTTACAATGTCCCTGCGAGTTGGCACGTCTGCAGTTCCCAGGTGTCTCCTGAGAACAATGCCACAGTCACCAGCTTTTATCCCAGTGGAATGCGGTATCCAGCACGTTGCTGTCTTTCCATTTCCTGTGTCCATTCAGCCTGTCTCTCTCTCTCTCTTGCTCTCTCTCTCTCGGGTCATTGACCCCCCTTTCACTAGGGCTCTTGCAATTCTCACAAAGGAGGGGGCTGGTATCATAACACCTCCCCTCTTAAAAAGGTTTTTACCAGCGGTTAAAAACACAGAGTGGTACAGTCTTACAGAAATTTTGAATCTAACACAATACAGAAGCTTTTCTTTTCACTACAGAGTAATACAGTTATACATTCAAGTCAGCATCTAAACAGGTAACAAGTACAGTGCCCCTTTCCTTTAATACCTTAACCTCACGTGCCATGCTAACGCCTAGCAGCATCAGACTTCAGCTCAATAACCAGCTTATTTATTTGCTTTCTTCAGCAACATAACTAAGGAGGTGTGATCTTAGCTTAGGTGCATCTACAAAAGTTTATGCGAATACTAATCGTTACGGTCGGTTTACTTCGCCGGCAGGTCTCCAAAGGTCTGTCTTTATTATTCACAGGCTTTGGCGCAACCCGTAAAAACCTGCTTTGCTGTTTAAAAAAAATGGCATCCTCATTAACCATCACCTCTTTTCTGGCGAGTCCCCCCGTTGGGACTTTGAGTAATTTGGCGTGGTGAACTCCCGCCCGCCTCGTTCATCGGGGCTATTTTTTCAACACCATGCCCCAAACTGTCAAGACCCTTCAGGCTATTTGTTTTTAATTCCAACTCCTCTTTCAGGTAGCATTTCGAATGCAACCTCTTCACACCCCACCCTGGCGTAACAATAGAGTGGGGGGCCCCGCTATTTCCCGACTCACTCTGTGAGCGATCTGCCAGGTTTAAAATTTCTTCCTTCGACTTGGGAACTACAGACTTTCCGTTTCCTTCAATAACAATCCTCATTCCCCCCTTAAATTCGGCATTAACCTTGGCCCCACTCTCGAATACAAACACCGTGGAACTCACACTTCCCACGGTTACCAAGGTTAACCCTTTTCCTACTGAACCAACCCTATCTGATCCACAAAGACGGCCGCCCCGTCCCCCTGAATCAAACACCTCAGACTTCCCCTGAGCTCTGTTACCAGGTTCAGCACCACGTGCGCCCCCATCTTGGACACACTCAAACGGGACTTTGGCCCCTTCCAGGCTTTCAATACCCGTACCTTTTTCAAATTCTAACGTCCCCCGATCCTTCCAGTTACTTTCTAGGCAGCCCCCCGTTGGGGAAGGCGCAACCCTGCGAGCTGAAACAACCTCCTCGGCCATTTCAGCTGACTTCTCCACAGCAAGGATACCCTTCCTCTCTAAGACTGCCCTCATTTCACTCTCGGGACCATCGAGAACACCTTTAGAACTCTGAACTTCTTCAAACAATTCTGCCAAACCAGACAGATTAACCATGTCCAACTCTGGACATTTTAACAACTTTATCCGTTTCTCAACTTTAGTTCCTACCTCTAGGACCTTTCTCTTCACTAAGGGCAGGGCTATTTCCTCTCCCTTACCCCCTTTTACTTTACTGCTTTCTGTTTTACCACCCTCGGAACCCTCATGGTACAGGGTCGGTAAAAACATCTTGGCCAGATTACTGCTGGCCCGATTTAAACTGCTCACTGCTTTTCTGGACAGGCTGCGTGTGACCGCGCATGCGCGATAGCTTTGTGACTCTAGGGGCGGGGCCACCGTACTCGCCGGTCGGCGGGTCGGCATCATGGCTGCCCAAATCCTCCCTCCTGCTAACACACTTTGTAACAACGCGACCCACTGCTCTTGTGGCCACTTCTGGTTCACTGCCACCTTTTCAAAAAGCAAGAAATAACTATCAACATCCGTCTCTTCGAACGGAGGTACTACTCTCAGCTCCCGACTAACATTAAACCGCTCTCTCCTTAGCTCCTCCCTCTCTCTTTCTCTCCCCGCTGCCGCTCTCTCGGCTGCTGCTAACTCTCTGATCCGAATTTCATGCTGTCTTTGCCTCTCAGCTTGATCCTGCTCGTTTTCCAGTTCTAACCCCTTCGCCAAATTTAACAAGTCTGCTTTGGTGCTCACCTCTAGCGCCGCCACAGTCGCGTTTTTCATAAATTCACACACGTCCATCTTTGCTGGTTTTTCTGTCTGGCTACCTGCGTACCAGATCCAAATTATTTTTTTTTTTGACTTACAATCCCGATTGACTGACCTCCCCCTTTTTGGTGTCAAATCCCGGACGAGCCCCCACTTGTTATGAAACCAGTAACTGGTTTCACTTACCAGCAAAGATAGATATGTCAGTTGAAGTCCAATGGTACTATTTTCAAAAGTTTTATTAATAAAGGGGCACAAAATTAAGGTTAATACAAACATTCAGATAACATGCGTCAATACTCAATCTAAAACGCAGGTACATTAATAATCACTCAGAAATAATCTCTTTCGTTGTCTAGGGTATAATACTGAGTCCAATTGGAAATATAAAGAGTCACTCTGAAGTCTGCAGGCTTTTGGTTTCACGTGTTGGAGAGAGAGAGATTAACAGAAAAACTTGCCCAAAACATCCGTGGAATCAGGGGAGCGATCTTCCCCGTTGTTAGTTAAAAAGCGATCTTCCGTTGGTTCCAGCCACAAACCCCGCATTCGGAATTTAACGCACGTGGCTTATTTCAAAATGGCTTCCCGTTCCCACGGGAAGCGGTATCGTGCTTCTTGGTGTCTCCTTGGTGCGTCTGAGGGTCGTCCTCTTTCAGACCCTTCTTTATACTGCCTCACGGGATCTCAGGTGTCAATCAGGTTGCAGGTGATGCAATCTCTCTCTCAACCAGCCCACTTTGCCCGAGGGCTTTACAATGTCCCTGCGAGTTGGCACGTCTGCAGTTCCCAGGTGTCTCCTGAGAACAATGCCACAGTCACCAGCTTTTGTCCCAGTGGAATGCGGTATCCAGCACGTTGCTGTCTTTCCATTTCCTGTGTCCATTCAGCCTGTCTCTCTCTCTCTCTTGCTCTCTCTCTCTCGGGTCATTGACCCCCCTTTCACTAGGGCTCTTGCAATTCTCACAAAGGAGGGGGCTGGTATCATAACAGTAGGGAATGTCAGGGGTAAGTTTTTCACTCAGAGTGGTGGGTGTATGGTATGCGCTGCCAGCGATGGTGGTAGAGGCGGATACAATAGGGTCTTTTAAGAGACTCTTAGATAGGTACATGGAGCTTAGTAAAATAGAGGGCTATGCGCTAGGGAAATTCTTGGCAGCATCTAGAGTAGGTTACATGGTCAGCACAACATTGTGGGCCGAAGGGCCTGTAATATGCTGTAGATTTCTACGTTCTATGTTCTAAATTGTCCTGTGATTAGGTTAGGGTTAATTGGTGTTGTGGGGTTGCTGGGGCAGCACGGTTCATAGGGCCGTTAGAACCTAATCTGTGCTGTGTCACTAACTAAGATAAATAAAATTATTGACTACAGGAGGAACTAGAGTTCCATGAGCCAGTCCTCATCAAGGGATCAGAGATGGAGAGTCAGCAACATGAAATTCCTCAGTGTTATAACTTCAGAGGATCTGCCCTGGGTCCAGCATGTTAAGTGCCATCACAAGGAAAGCACGGCAGTGCTTCTACTTTCTTAGAAATTTGCAAAGATTCAGCACAACATCTCAAACTTTGGAAATCTTTGATAGATATGTGTAGGAGAGGATATTAACTGGTTGCATCATGGCCTAGTATGGAAACACCTATGCCTTTGAAAGGAAAAACCTACAAAAAGTAGTGGATACAGCCAATTCATTATGGATAATAATGATACAGGACTTTGTGATATGGTGCAACTCAAACTACCTGCGTCTCAATATCACCAAGACCAAGGAGATGGTGGTGGACTTTAGGAGATCTAGGCCTCATATGGAGCCAGTGATCATTAATGGAGAATGTGTGGAGCAGGTTAAGACCTACAAGTATCTGGGAGTACAGTTAGACGAGAAGCTAGACTGGACTGCCAACACAGATGCCTTGTGCAGGAAGGCACAGAGTCGACTGTACTTCCTAAGAAGGTTGGCGTCATTCAATGTCTGTAGTGAGATGCTGAAGATGTTCTATAGGTCAGTTGTGGAGAGCGCCCTCTTCTTTGTGGTGGCGTGTTGGGGAGGAAGCATTAAGAAGAGGGACGCCTCACGTCTTAATAAGCTGGTAAGGAAGGCGGGCTCTGTCGTGGGCAAAGTACTGGAGAGTTTAACATCGGTAGCTGAGCGAAGGGCGCTGAGTAGGCTACGGTCAATTATGGATAACTCTGAACATCCTCTACATAGCACCATCCAGAGACAGAGAAGCAGTTTCAGCGACAGGTTACTATCGATGCAATGCTCCTCAGACAGGATGAAGAGGTCAATACTCCCCAATGCCATTAGGCTTTACAATTCTACCGCCAGGACTTAGAACTTTTTAAAAGCTATTATTAATGCTTTTTGAGATAGTGATTTAGATGCATATCATTTTTTTTTTTACTGAGTTAAGTATTGTATGTAATTAGTTTTGCTACAACAAGTGTATGGGACATTGGAAAAAAAGTTGAATTTCCCCATGGGGATGAATAAAGTATCTATCTATCTATCTAAAGCTTCCCTACCATTGAGCACATCTACATGGAGTGCTGTCAGAGAAAAGCAGCATCCATCATCAGGGAGCCCCGCTATCCAGCCCATGCTCTCTCTTCTTTGCTGCCATCAGAAATGAGGTACAGGAGCCTCAGGTCCCACAACACCAGGCTCAGGAACAGCTATTACCTCACAACATCAGGCTCTTGAACTCAACTTCACTCACTCCAACATAGAACATAGAAAAGTACAGCACAGGAACAGGCCATTCAGTCCAAAACTTTGTGCTGAACCAGCTACAACGCAAATCAAAAAGACCTAAACACTAATCTCTCCTGCCTACACCATGTCCATATCCCTCCATCTTCCTCATATTCACGTGCCTATCTAAACATCTCTTAAAAGCCTCTAATATATTTGCCTCTACCACCATACCGAGCAGCGCAATCCAGGCATCCATGACTGAGTGAAAAACTTAACCCTCACATCCCCCTTGAACCTACCCTCCTCTCACCTTCAGCGCATGTCCTCTGGTATTAAACATTTCAAACCTGGGAAACAGATTCTTTCTCTCCACTCTATCTATGATTCTCATAATCTTGTTAACCTAGATCAGATTTCTCCTCAGCCTCCGACGCGCCACAGAAAACAACCCAGGTTTATCTCATGATGCCCTCAAAACTAGACAGCATCCTGGTGAACCTCTTCTACACACTCTCCTCAACATCGTTCCTATAGAGGGGTAACCAGAACTGTACACAATACTCCAGATGTGGCATAACCACCTGTTTTATAAAGTTGCAACATAACCTCTTTACTTTTGAACTCAGTGTCTCGGATTTGGATTCATCAGTTGTGTGTAGAGAGGGAGACTGCTACATGGGCAACAGCTTGCTTTCCATATTGTACTGCCCAGGCTTGACTTAACATCCATGGTCAACCCTGACCAATGGAGAGCCTCAAGTGTACTGCTGTTTGTTCTGGATTCCTCTAAATCCAGATATTATCTAGTTACCTAATGTTTTCCAATTGCCCAAAGTTTTCTGAACTCTGTTGTACTGGAAGCTTCAATGCGTTTGATTCCCACAGAAGGTTAACTGCCAGAAAAAATGCAGCAAACACTTCAGCCACTATATAGGACATATAATGACCTCACAAAGCTATTGACTCCATCATAGAGGGTGACTACAGGGTATACTTTGCAAAATTGGCTACCCAGAAATTTCTCTCCACCATACAGCATGTAGGCAATGATCTTAATTAATGGGTAAAACAGACACTATCTCAGTGTGGACAAGCAAAGGCCAACATTTTTCTCACTCTCAAAACCAAAGAGCTTCCCTATGAAATTGCATAAGACACAGCAGCAGATTTAGGTCATTCAGCCCATTGCATCTGCTCCACTTGCACAGCAGACTCCAAGGACCAAATAGCTTAATTATGCTCCTATGTCTTCTGGACATATCTACAGTAACCTGCAGATATCTTCTGAAGGTTTGGAACTCATACTCAGTACCTATCAGGTAAGTAAGAAACACAAAATACTGAAGGAACACTGCAGGTCAGGCAGCATCTATAGAAATGAATAAACCGTTGACATTTTGGGCCGAGACCCTTTTTCAGTAAAATGGAAGGGGGAAGAAGCCAGAATAAAAAGGTGGGGGAAGGAGAAGCAGGCTAACTAGAAGGTGAAAGGTGAAGCCAAGAGGGCGAGAAAGGTAAAGGGCTGGAGAGGAAGGATGAGAGTGGACCACAGGAAAATGAGAAGGAGGAGGGGACCCAAGGGGAAGTAATAAGCAGGTGAGAAGAGATAAAAGGGCAGAGTGGGCAATAGAAGAAGAGGGGAGGGGAAAATTTTACCAGAAGCAGAAATCGATATTCATGCCATCAGGTTGGAGGCTACCCAGATGGAATATAAGATGGTGCTCCTCCACCCTGAGGGTGACCTCATCTTGGTGCATGATGAGGCCATGGACTGACATGTTGGAACAGGAATGGGAATCAGAATTGAAATGTTTTCCCATCAGGAAGTTCTGCTTTTGGTGAGTGAAGCAGAGGTGCTCCAAGCCTACTACTCAAATAATATGCTGGTGTGAAATAGAAGGCAACACACACCAGCTGCTAGAGAAATACAGCAGGTCAGACAGCTTCTAAAGAAGGAATAATCAGTTGATGTTTTGCGCCTTTTCTCCTTGGAGTGACGGAGGATGAGAGGTGACCTGATAGAGGTGTATAAGATGATGAGAGGCATTGATCTTGTGGATAGTCAGAGGCTTTTCCCCAGGGCTGAAATGGTCGCCACAAGAGGACACAGGTTTAAGGTGCTGGGGAGTAGGTACAGAGGAGATGTCGGGGTAAGTTTTTTTACTCAGGGAGTGGTGAGTGCGTGGAATGGGCCTCACTGTTCCCTCTCTGTGATCACCTGCCAGTTTGTATTCCTTCCCTCCCCCAACCTTTGCACCTTTACTTACCCAATTAAAAAAACTCAATTTAGTTCTCCAAGCCAACACAAGTGAATCTGCAGATGCTGGAAATAAATAAAAACACAAAATGCTGGCAGAACTCAGCAGGCCAGACAGCATCTATGGGCGGAGGTAGTGACAACGTTTCGGGCTGAAACCCTTCATTAGTTCTCCAAGCATTGATTTACAGTACATTTTACAAATCCCATGCAGCTTGCCAGTTAGCCCTATTGACATCAGTGGACATCAGAGCGTGAATAGCTTTAAATTCCTCAACATCCACATCACCAAGGATCTCATGTGGTCTGTACACACCAGCTGTGTGGTGAAAAAAGCACAACAGCGCCTCTTTCACCTCATACAGTTGAAAATGTTTGGTATGAGCTCCAAATCCTAAGAACTTTCTATAGGGGTACAAATGAGAGCATCCTGACCAGCTGCATCACTGCCTGGTATGAAAACTGTACTTCCCTCAATTGCAGGACTCTGCAGAGAATGGTACGGACAGCCCAGCACATCTGTAGATGTCAACTTTTCACTATTCAAGACATAGTGCATAAAAAGGGCCCAAAGGATCATTGGGGACCCCAGTCACCCCAACCACAAACTGTTCCAGCTGCTACCATCCAGGAAACGGTACCGCAGCATGAAAACCAGGACCAACAGGCTCCGGGACAGCTTCTTCCATCAAGCCATCACACTGCTTAATTCATGCTGATACAATTGTATTTCTATGCTATATTGACAGTCCTGTTGTACATACTATTTATTATAAATTACTATTAATTGCACATTGCACATTTTGATGGGGAGATAACGTAAGTTTTTTACTGAATTTATTCAATTCAGCTGAATATTTTCAAGGTGAACAAGAGAGGAGGTGAGAAGAATGAGAGAACAGGCCCGTGAGAGAGATTTAAAAAGGAGCATTCAGAGTCTTTTGGCATTTTCTGGCGGCCCAATCAAATCACAGTTCATTAGCAAGGGCAAATAAAAATAAGGCAGGAACAAATGGACCAGCCATTACGTAGTGGACCCGTGTTGGAGTGGGGAGCCTTTGGTTCAACAGGCTTCAGTGGGAACAAGCTTGGGCGAGGTAAGTTTCCTCTTATTCACTTTTCCTTTGTTAGAGCATAGTTAGAGCAGCGACGATGGTTCCAGGGGCAGTGTTGTGTCATTTCTGTGAGATGTGGGAATTCTGGGAGTCCACATTTGCACCAGGTGCACCGAGCTGCTGCTCCTCAGTGTACATATTAAGGAACTGGAACTGCAGCTTGATGACCTTTGGCTTACACGGGAACTTGTGGAGGTGATAGATAGGAGCTCCAGGGAGACAGTCACCCTAAGCTGCAGAAGGCAGGTACCTGGGTGACTGTCAGGAGAGGGAAGGGAAATTGGAAGCCAGTACAGAGTACCCCTGTGGCAATTCCCCTCAATAATAAGTATACCACTTGGGATACTGTTTGTGGTGGGGGAGGGGGGTGTCCAACCTACCAGGGAAAAGGCAGCGATTGTTTCTCTGGCAGTGAGTCTGGCGCTGTGGCTCAAAAGAGATTGATGGGGTGGGGGGGAGGGAAGAGGACTGCAGTAGTAATGGGAGGTTCCATAGTCAGAGGAGTAGATACAAGATTCTGTGGAAGCAATAGTGACACCCAGATGGTAAATTGTCTTGCAGGTGCCAGGATGTGGGATATATAGGATCAGGTCCACAGCATTCTAAAGGGGAAGGTGTGCAGCCAGAATTCTTGGTATAATGTGGTATATCTTGATATATAATTCTTCTTATAATGGTACTGTGCTGTACCAATAAAACAGCAAATTTCTCGCATTATAAGTCAGTGATAATAAACCGATTCGTCTGATTAATTGTGTTTTCTTGCAAACGATGTACTTCTGATGCTATTATCTGTGATGCTGCTGTAAGTTTAATACTGTACCCATACGTGCAAATTTGACTTCGCCATCTTTGTACGTTAATATTTCGAATATAAATACATTTCTTCATGGTGTCGACTCGTCAAGTTCGCTTGATATGCAAAAAAAGTCCGCGACATATCCGGGATAAATATAGATTTGCGCTTGGCAGGCTGCTCGCTCCGAAACGGCGCTCATCCCGCCGCAATCACCAGGCTTCGCTGTCTCCTCGGGCAACATGCAGGCCCCGCCCCCGACCAATCAGCGCACGGGCCGAGAGGTGAAAGTGCGCGGCCCCGCCCCGCCCCCGACCAATCAGCGCACGGGCCGAGAGGTGAAAGTGCGCGGCCCCGCCCCGCCCCCTTTACCCAGCAGCCCGTGCTCCAAGCGGTGGCGCGTGCTTGTGTCCCCGCCGAGCGACAGGAGACGGAGATACCTTCGCTGCCATGGTGAGTCCACGCTTCAAGTCCGGTCCACCTGGGCTGCTCCGAGGGCCTGCTGAAGGTGGGAGGAGGAAGGGAGGGAGGGGAAGGAAGGTGCGACCGCAGTAGTCCCTGGAGCCTCCGATTGCGGCCTAGTGCCCAGGTTCCGGCGGGGCTCGGTTTTCTCTTAGCGCGCCGGGCGCTCCGCCTCCTTCCCAAACCAGTGAGGGATTCCCGCCCTTAGTCCGTGGCCCAGCATTGACTGACGCTTTCTCCTCTGCAGAGTTTGCCGTTGAATCCAAAGCCTTTCCTCAATGGGCTGACCGGCAAACCGGTGATGGTGAAACTGAAGTGGGGCATGGAGTACAAGGGATACCTGGTGTCAGTCGATGGCTATATGAACATGCAGGTAAGGAATAGGCTGGCTCGGACCTGTGTTGATTCTCGAAGTGACACAGGCTCCTGGGGATAAAGCCGATGTCTGTTTCAGTCGCGTTCATTGATATGTGTCGTCTGGTCATCTGTAGTAATGTAAATTTAATCTAGTTTGCCATCTGCTTAAAAAAAAAACTCATGCTTGGTTTATATTCCACCTGCCGTGGTTAGGCCCAACTTTGAGGCGAGTCTGTGTCCCATTGTATCCTTCGATTTTCATTATCATAACTCCACCAACATCTGCGGGTTTGCTGAAGAGGCCACACATTTGTCTCCAGGTTTTTACAAACAATAAAGGTACCTGCACTGATATGTACTCAATACACTGATTGCTACAGAGTTCCAGTCAGAAAACCACCCAACCACCAGTACTCTTTTTTTTCTCCTATCACCAATTCACCAATAAGCTTTAATTTTCTGGTCCACCTTCCAGGGACCTGATTCAAAACCCACCATGGCAGAAGTGGAATTTAAATTTGGTTAATTATCTGGAATTAAAACAGTCATTAGAAATGATCACCACAAAGTTACTAACTTGTTATTAAAACCCATCTGTTTAACATCCTTGGATTTTAGACTTGGAAAACATGCAGTTGAAGGGTAGTTGTTGGCCATGCCATTGATGCCCAAATCTCAGAAACATTAATAATTTTCACATGCAGTTATGAAGTGTTGTGCTCAGTGAACCTCTGTGTCTGGACTCAGTTACACTTTTGTAAATTGGATAGCATAGTGGCCAGTGTAGATTTGAAATGTGAATAGAATTGTACAGCACAGTAATGGGTTCTTTGGCCCAACACGTCAGTGATGCCCATCTTCATGAATACCATGTGCCTGTACTTAATCTATATCCTACGTCTTGTATATTTAACTGCCTAAACATGGTGGGTGTATCTGACTACATTACAACCTAAGACAGTGAGTTTCAGATATCGAGCACTTTGTTTTTTTAAAGAACTTTACTGTCAGAGATCTTTGACTCTTGCCATGTTTTTTATTCTTTTGTAGGATGTGGCTGTCAGTGTCAGGGCCACAATTTACCAGCCATCCATTTATGCCCATGAAGGCAATGAACTACCTTCTTGAACAGCTGAGGTGTGTTTATGTGAATGTCAATTGGATCAGATGTTCCAGATTTAGCCCCAAGAACAAAAATTATTTTCCCAAGTTTATTGATTGACCTGAGGGGGTCTTTACAATAGTGATATTTTCACACACAAGTAGCTTTTGTTCTTCAAGCTTGTAGATAAATGGTGCTGTTGAAGCTGTGCTTGGCTGTCATGGGGTACTTTTCAGAAGGTACTCTGTGGCACACTAGTGTCAAGTGAATGTTGAGGGTGGAGACATTTTGTCCTGTGTGAGCCTGATTGCTGGAGCAATTCCCATTCAGGCTGTGAGTGAATACTAAGTCAGAAGACCCAGCCTCTCACCTGCTCTTTGTTGCCTACAGTATTTATTTTGCTGGTGCAATAGTTACCCAAGAATGTAAGTGGGGAGTGAAATCTTACAATATAATGCTGATGAAGACATGGCGAGATGACTTGGGGTAGGGGAGGGGTGCACATTTTGGGATCTTGGTTCTTGTCATTCAATGACATTGCAGCCTGCGTGTAGGCTTGGTATGCTTAATTTGCTGAGAAGATACAAACTTGAGTATTTTCAACCATCACTGAACTTTCTGAAATCGGGTATCGTGGAAGATACTAAATAATTGGTCTGAGGACAACAACCTGACAGTGATGTCCTAGTGAATGAGTTCCTTCAAAAAATAATGGGAGCAGGTAATTTAATTCTTCTACCTGTTTCACCACCACTCAGTGAGGAGGTCATGATTGTTCTTTCACATTAGTGCTATTTACCCCAGTGGTCAGGTTGCTTGGGTAGAAAATTCCAAAGATACAGGTTTCTTCTCATTTCTTCTGACCCTTAATGTTGAAACTGACTATTGGTGCAAGATACTCCAGCTTAGAGAAACCTCATCCGGATAATTACTTTATCAAGCCATTATGAATTTTGTTTCAGTGATATCATCTGGCATTTTTCTAAACTCTAGAGCAGGGGTTTCCAACCTGGGGTCCACAGACCCAACGGTTAATGGTAGGGGTCCATTGCATGAAAAAGATTGGGAACCCTTGCTCTGGAGACTGTAGATCTAGTCTGCTAGTGGAACAAGCTCCCTGATCTCAGGATACATTCTGGAAACATTTGGAGTCCTCAAGTTCTTCCTCTGGTAGGGAAACCTATGCACAACATTCCAGATGCCCTCTCATCAGTGCATTTTATGATTACAGTGAGGCATTATTTCTGTTGTATTCAAATCCTTTTGCAATAAAAGCTAATATACCATTTGCCTTTCTAATTACTTTGTACTTGCAGGTTAACTTTTGTGGGCAATTTTTAAAAGTAACTCCTTTCAATGGTCTACCAATTAGTTGCAAAGTGAAATGTTATTTCTCGAGCCTATACAAGGCAATGTGGCAACAGTGCAGACAGTTCTGAGTGAATGAGGATCAGTGAGATTCACAATCTACTGCAATATAGGTAAAAAGAAATAAAAGGGCAGCTGTAGCATCTTCTAAACGTTCATTGAGAGGTTCGATGAAGAGCATGTATAGGTAGAAGAGTAAACTCTTGATGAGAGAATGGCTCATTCACACTGCTGATGGAGTTTGGAAGAAGTCTGGTGGTGGTATCACATTGAAGGTGTTGAAAGTTTCAGAAGATGGTTCATTGATTTTAAGAACAAGGACAAAATAAACTATTAAAGCAGGAAGAGTGGGAGAGCAGAAATGTTGCCATTGGAAAGTGCACATTTTTTCCTGTGTTTTGATATAACGACACTATTCATCTGAGTGGCTCTACAGGTCACTGCATTACTGAGGGTCTGGTTACATTGGCTCATCATTTTTTTCCCTTTTCTTCAGTTGGCAAATACAGAAGAATATATTGATGGTGCTCTAGCAGGTCATCTAGGAGAAGTCCTTATAAGGTAAGAATTAAATATAATTTGGAATTGAAAATTCATGGGAATATTGTAACTAAACCTGCTCAAATTCATACATGAACGTTGTTAGTTCTGTTATATGAATTAAAGCATGCAGATTAAATTGAGACAGCAGGTGCTGGAATCTGGAGCAAAAAGAAACTGGAAGAATTGTGGGTGGAGTGGCCTCTTGGATATTGCCTGTTCTTCTGGCAGTTTTTGAGTTGAATGTTTGCAGTGATGGCAATTCCAAGTAGTAATTTGTAAACATTTTTCAGACATTAAATTTGACCTTTAAACCTTTGAAGTGTTAAATTTTCAATTCATACTTATCTAATTGGTGATACTGCTAATTGATGCCATTCTAGACAAGATTCATTGTAGGAATTTGCTCATCAGATGAAAGAAATCCAGAACAAGGGATTAAAATTAGGAATATACAAATGAAGATAAACCATTATTTTAAATAATTGGTCTGTACCTCAATCTTTTCTGTCTAGTGCTCAGTTCCCTTTGATTCCCTGATCTTAGTCTTTAAATTTGTTGCAGATCTGCACAATTGATTTTTTGAGAATTGCTGATAAGATTATGCTTCCTGTTCTTGACATTTTCCACCAGCAGGGGAGTTTCCTTCTGCTTCCATCACATCCCTAACATACCCCTCTCCACCGCTATAATTTATCAAACTGATTTTACGTGGCCTGTCATTGTAATTTTAACTTAAACTTGTTCAATTCCAATGAAAGCACTTTGTCCTGTCCTGTGACCAGTTTATCCCTCTAGAGTTGTTTACATTCACAGTACATGAAGCTTTGATTTGAATCTGATTAATTTTGGCAAGTTTTTCTATATACACTTGGATACCTAAATCTCATTATTCTACAATTTCTAGTGTTTTTTTTCCCCCTCAAAGTATTGTGAGTTGTTCTCCAATCCCAGATTAGCCAATCTTTATCTGCCATGGTTTGTTCCATTCATCAGTGAAGAATGGACCAAAGTTGTGCAAACACTTCCTACTGTTTCCACATCAGAAAATGTGAATGTAAAATTCTTTCAATTAAGTCACTGGTGTGTTGAAAAACTGAGGTCTCAGTACAGCTCTGAAACATTAAAGTCGTGCCTAAAGTAAAAGAACAAGCACTTGACTGGTATTTGCTCCCCTTCCTCTTATTAACTGATCTTCCTATTAGTCTTTTAGTTCTGGAAATTAATATAAGCAACAACTATAAACTTTATTGGACCCTATCCACTTCATTAAGACCTCCTGGACACTATTTGATTCATCATCCAATATCTGCCATTATTTCCCGGGGTAGGGAGTCTTTGACGGTAGATGATATGGGTTTAAGGTGGGAGGGGAAAGATTTAAGGGTGACCTTGGCATTATTGGAGTATTGTGAGCAGTTTTCAAAAGTTCAAAGTAAATTTATTATGAAAGTACATACATGTTATTCTTCATTTTATTGTGGGCATTCACAGTGATTACAAAGAAACACAACAGAATCAATGAAAAGCACAAATAACCAATATGCAAAAGACAACAAACTCTGCAAGTACAAAAAGGAATACATAAATATTGAGAACATGAGATGAAGAGTCCTTGAAAGTGAGTCCATAGATTGTGGGAACAGTTCAGTTTTGGGGGAGTGAAGTTATCCTCTGGTTCAAGAGCCTGATGGTTGAGCCTGGTGGCTCCTGAAGCTCCTGTACCACCTTCTTAATTGCAGCAGGGAGAAGAGAGTGTGGCCTGGATGGTGGGGCTCTTGCTAATGGATGCTGACTTCCTGTGACAGTGTGCTTTGTAGATGTGCTCAATGATCGGCATTGGAGAGGGTCCAGAGGAGGTTCATGTGAATGATCCCGGGAATGAAGGAGTTAATGTATGAGGAGCATTGTATCTCTGTGCCTGTATTCACTTAAGTTTAGAAGAATGAGGGGGGAATCTCATTGAAACTTACTGAATGTTGAAAGGCCTGGATAGAGTGGATATGGGGAGGATGTTTCCTATAGTGGGGGAGTCTCGAATCAGAGCACACAGCCTCAGAAGGGAAGGACGTCTCTTTATAACAGGTGAGGTGGAATTTCTTTAGCCAAAGGGTGATCAATCTGGAATTCATTGTCACAGGCAGTTGTGGAGACCAAGTCATTGGATATATTTAAAGCGGGGCTGATAGGTTCTTGATTAGTAAGGACATTAAAGATTATGGGGAGATGACAGGAGAATGGGGTTGAGAGGGATAATAAATCAGCCACTTTGTACTGATGGAGCAGCCTCTGGGTAGAATGGTCTAATGCTGCTTCTGGTGCCTTATGGTAGAAACCAATGGTAGGAAAAGATTAGGAGGATATGGGCCAAATGCAGGTAAATGTGTCTAGCTTCTAGATGGGCATCTTGGTCAGCAATGGGTTGAAGGGCATGTTTAGATTCCGTATGACTAAGAATGAGATCTCCTGAATACCGAACAATTTCTGCAAATTTTGTGGAATTGACAAGCTTGGCCTTCTGATTTAAAAATGGAGGACAATGGAACCACAGTAGTGACATTTCACATTTTACTATTGTTTACTTGTATTTAATGTGAATAATGGCATGGCTCTGCTGAGTGCACTGGCCTTTTAGAATACTAAACATCTGCTTCCTTTTTAATAGGTGTAACAATGTATTATACATCAGAGGAGTTGAAGAGGAAGAAGAAGATGGAGAAATGAGAGAATGATTTAGCTTATTTTTTTTAGATAATGGTGTGTACAAGTTTTGAATACTTTTATATTGGTATAAAAGATTCCACTTCCAGTACCCCCAAGTCACCTTATCAAGCAAAATGTATTTTCCTCAATTATACAAGACGACAAGCTAATTTAATTGTAGATGCATGTGTTTTGTTTGGCTGTATGTTAAAATGTGAATTCTGTTGGGTGCTTGACCAATAAACATTCTCAGTCTTTGTAATTGTGTTGCAATTGTAGATACTCTACAGGGGCAAGACCTTTCTTTGCACTTGGCTGATGCCTTTGCTTGAAGTTATATTGTACCTTCTAAAATGTCATTCTTTTCTGAATGGAGATGTACTAAAATCAGTGTTCTGTTGGTAATTAGAGGGAAATATTTCACTGAGTTTTCTGATCAAAGCAAGTGATTTTTGTTTGTTGGTTCAGTGCAACTGTTCTGGTGTGCAGCAAAGATGTGTACGTGCTGTGAGGAATATTGTGCCCTTGTCTAAGGAGAGGTTGACAATTATAAACTTTAGGCCAAAAGTTTATGTATTTAGAAGCTTGGCTGCAAAAGAATGTGAATTTAGCTTTGGGGCCAAAAAATTTTATTGAAATCTCTGTATTACCACCTGGGCTCTATATAGATTGAAATAATGTAAATAAGATCAGAGAACAGAATGCTTGGCTCAGATATTGGTAGGGAGAAATCGGTTTCAATTCACGCTGAGGGATGATGGAATTGTTCTTCGGGGACAGGATTCACTTAATTCAGACTCAAGAAAGTGCCCTAGCAAATCAGAAAAAAAGCAACTAGGGCTGCAGAGGAAGTGGTAATCTACAGGGCAGGTAGGGGTGGGTTCTGAGGAGAAATTTTGAAAGGAAAGGTTAGATTACCAGAACAGGGTAGCAAAATAGCTAACGGTACCCAAGCTGTAAAAGCAGATAATGCTGAAGGCTGATCAGGCTGCAGTTGTGAAGAGAATTAGAGCTGATGTTTTAGATCATTAACAACCCCCCGCCTTCAAAATAATGACCAGTTTTTCAGGAAGGGATAGTCCATTCAAAATTGAGAAACCCTTTAATGAGTCAGAATAGGGAAAAGTAGTAAAATAAGAATGTTCTTTAGGAGGTTAATCAAAGGCACAAGTGGGTTTGATAGCTATGCAACACACGTCAAAGTGACCAAGGCAAAAACACTACAAAAATGGTGTCGTGACCTTGATCTAAGTTGTGTCCTGTCTCATTCTTGCCTTTACCCTGTATTTTTAACATCAAGTAGTCAGCATAATGTCAAGAAATTGAAAGAGGCAGAAAACAGATAGAATCTGTATCTGGACCCTAAATATTAATGATAATTTGAGAGATGGTACAGATCAAAAGGTGGCATGGTAGTGTAGCAGTTAGTATTGTTTTGTTTGTTACTGAGGGTTAGTGCAGAGAGACTGACACCAGCTTTGCAGGCTATTCAACTGAACTTTATTGATAACGCTGCTTGTGAACGTTGGCATAGGAATAACCTATTAACTGCCACTACATATCCCTCTTGAGGGAAAAAAATAAAAACTATATGTACTACTTGTCCATAGAACTGCATTGAAATTAGTTACAAATTGAGCGATTCAGTTCACCTGTATAAGGAGCATGTAACTTATGCTCCTTACATAAACATTAAAAAAATTGCCAACATGATATTAAAAACAGTCTCATTTTATGAAATGTTTTCAACATTAGCTCTTTGTTTTTTAAAAAGGAACAATCTAGTGAAGGTCAGGGCAGACTACCTGAACACTGGCAAAGAGGATTATTCTGCCTCTTAAAGTCACTCCATTAGGCTATAGAGTATATTTCTGTGGTGCGACAGATAAACAACCATATCTGGTTTTGATTCCTGGAAGTGTTTTAGCAGATGGAGATTCTTGAATATGTGTGTCCATCTCAGGTAAGTGGTCCTCATCATAACGATCAGACCACTCTAATTTCTTTCTCTACCTTTCATGGACTTTAGAAATGCATGTGCACATGCCTGTTCTGCCTGATTTCACCTCGTGATGTTCTGATCACAAACAATTGTGGTACATGTTGCCAGACTATTGTTCCTTTGAATTGGTCTGAAACCCAAACAGCTTCACCACTGAGCAGTGACAAAAATATTGCTCTGTATCTGAGGTCATGCATACGCTTCGTTTTCTCACATTGTATCTCAAAATTTCTCACTTTGTCTAAGTCTGGTAAGAGGTTGGAGAAGAGAAGGAAGAGCAGGCTGGCTTGTTCTCAGTCTTCAGCCCATTGACAGCTCTGGACTGTAGCAAAGGGTGTGGAGTGATAAGCTAACAGTGCTTTGTAGGGGTCTTTTCCTTTCAGTAGGAGAGCACTGCTCTTTCCACTTCTCCTTTTGCCTGTGGGTACAGTAGACTGCTTGTCTGGTGTTTGAACTCGTAGTCCCTGGCAAGGCTTTGAATTCTGAGCAGGGCTGTTGTCTTGGTGCTCAATGGTGAGGAAATAGAGCTTTCAGGTGCTGTATCACAGCCACTGAAGATGTAGAGGGCAGATGTTAGGTTGAAAGGAAAGGTTAAAAGTTTGAGAGAGCCATGGTTTTCAAGGGATATTGGAAACTTGGTTTAAATGAGTAAATGAGTAGCATGGAGTAAATGAGGTGCTCAAGGAATATAAAGAATGCAAGGAGAATCTTAAGAAAGAAATTAGAAAAGCTAAAAGAAGATATGAGGTTGCTTTGGCAAGTAAGGTGAAAATAAATCCGATGGGTTTCTACAGTTATATTAATAGCAAAAGGATAGTGAGGGATAAAATTGGTCCCTTAGAGAATCAGAGTAAACAGCTATGTGTGGAGCTGAAAGAGATGGGGGAGATTATGAACAATTTCTTTTCTTCGGTATTCACTAAGGAGAAGGATATTGAATTGTGTAAGGTAAGGGAAACAAGTAGGGAAGTTATTGAAACTATGACAGAGGAGGAAGTACTAGCACGTTTAAGGAATATAAAAGTGGAAAAATCTCTGGGTCCTGACAGGATATTCCCTAGGACCTTGAGGGAGGTTAGTGTAGAAATAGCAGGGGCACTGACAGAAATATTTCAAATGTCATTAGAAACGGGGATGGTGCCAGAGGATTGGTGTATTCTCGTGGTTCCATTGTTTAAAAAGGGTTCTAAGAGTAAACCTAGCAATTATAGGCCTGTCAGTTTGATATCAGTGGTGGGTAAATTAATTGGAAGTATTCTTAGAGATGGTATATATAATTATCTGGATAGACAGGGTCTGATTAGGAACAGTCAATGTGGATTTGTGCGTGGAAGGTCATGTTTGACAAATCTTACTGAAATTTTTGAAGAGGTTACAAAGAAAGTTGACGAGGGTAAAGCAATTGATGTTGTCTATATGGACTTCAGTAAGGCCTTTGACAAAGTTCCGCATGGAAGGTTAGTTAGGAAGGTTCAATCGTTGGGTATTAATATTGAAGTAGTAAAATGGATTCAACAGTGGCTGGATGGGAGATGCCAGAGAGTAGTGGTGGATAACTGTTTGTCAGGTTGGAGACCGGTGACTAGTGTGCCTCAGGGATCTGTACTGGGTCCAATGTTGTTTGTCATATACTTAATGATCTGGATGATGGGGTGGTAAATTGGATTAGTAAGTAATTGGTAATTAGTAATTGGATTAGATGATACTAAGGTAGGTGGCATTGTGGATAATGAATTTGGATTTCAAAGTTTGCAGAGAGATTTAAGCAGTTAGAAGAGTGGGCTGAACGATGGCAGATGGAGTCTAATGCTGATAAGTGTGAGGTGCTACATTTTGGTAATGTTACATACCCCGTAACTGGGTTAAAAGACCAGCAGAAATGGAATGATATGTTGGAGTCTGGTGGTGCTATAACTACAGGTATTTATTAGTAAATTAAGGAATACAGTATCAAAAATGGAAATATACATATAAAACAGGTTAGCAATGATAAATACAGAAGTGTAGGAATAAGAATCAAAAACCAAGCTCTATCAAAGTCTAGGGGTAAATGAATTGTCATAAGAGAATATAGAGTTCAGTTCGTGTTGAGGTAGTTGTTGTGTTGCAATGTTGGGGGGGGGGGAGAGAGAGCGAACAAGAGATTGAGCAGCTGCAGCAGGCAAACCTTCCGTCGTCTTTGTACTATTGGGGTCACCGGTTATGACCCATTCCAGGCTAGACCGTTCTTCAGTGATGGACTCGTCACCCAGGCAAGGGCGGACACACACACAAGTCCCCACCAGTCTGCCTTCATCCACCGTGCTCTGGACCGATTCTCCTGAACCGATCCTCCAGGCCCCCACCTTTCTGTGGGTGCACAACACTCTTTCAGTGTCCACTGGTGTGTCTGAGGGTGTCTCCACCAGACCTGTCTTTCATCCCCAGTGACGGGGTATCAGCCATCCATCAACTCAACATGTCCATGTCCATCAAACTGGCCACTCCCTGCTGTCTCAGCAAGTATGTTAACGAGCAAAGAAGTGTCCTTGTAGCAAAAGATTGTTTACCTTTCCATCAGTGAAGAAGCCATAATACTAAATCATCTGTGTGTGTCTCTCTCTTATCTGTGGCAGATGCCTCTACCTCTGTTCTTCATCTCTCTCATTAGCAGCATAGTTCCCGGGGGGGGGGGTCACTCAGGACCCCATTTCCATCTGGTTTGTTCAGCACACATAACAGTAGGAATAATCCAAATAGGACATACATGGTAAAGGTAGGGCATTAAAGAATGCAGTAGAACAGAGTGATCTAGGAATAATGGTCCATAGTTCCCTGAAGGTGGAATCTCATGTGGATAGGGTGGTGAAGAAAGCTTTTGGTGTGTTGGCCTTTATAAATCAGAGGATTGAGTATAGGAGTTGGGATGTAATTTTTAAATTGTACAAGGCATTGGTAAGGCTAAATTTGGAGTATTGTGTACAGTTCTGGTCACCAAATTATAGGAAATGTCAACAAAATAGGGAGAGTACAGAGAGGATTTACCAGAATGTTACCTGGGTTTCAGCACCTAAGTTACAGGGAATGGTTGAGGAAGTTATGTCTTTATTCTTTGGAGCGTAGAAGGTTGAGGGGGGACTTGATAGAGGTATTTAAAATTATGAGGGGGATAGATAGATTTGACGTAGATAGGCTTTTTCCATTGAGGGTAGGGGAGATTCAAACAAGAGGACATGAGTTGAGAGTTAGGGGGCAAAAGTTTAAGGGTAACACGAAGGGGAATTTCTTTACTCAGAGAGTTGGAGTTGTGTGGAATGAGCTTCCAGTAGAAATGGTAGTGGCAGATTCGGTATTGTCATTTAAAGTAAAATTGGATAGGTATATGGACAGGAAAGGAATGGAGGGTTATGGGCTGAATGCGGGTCAGTGGGGCTAGGTGAGAATAAGTGTTCGGCAAGGACTAGAAGGGCTGAGATGGCCTGTTTCTGTGCTGTAATTATTATATGGTTATATGGATGAGGAAGTGGATGGATGTGTTAGTAAATATGATTATGACACAGAGTTGGGAGTGTTGTGGATGTCTGTCCACAGCAGGACATTGATTGGATACAAATCTGGGTGAGAAATGGCAGATGGAGTTCAACCCAGATAAATGTGAGCTGGTTCATTTTGGTAGGTCAAATATGATGACAGAATATAGTATTAATGATAAGATTCTTGGTAGTGTGGAGGATCAGAGGGATCTTGGGGTCTGTGTCCATAGGAGACTCAAAACTGCTGCGCAGGCTGACTCTGTGGTTAAGAAGATATACGGTGCATTGGCCTTCATCAACCGTGGGTTTGAGTAAAGAGCCGAGAGGTAATGTTACAGCTATATAGGACCCTGGTCAGGCCCCACCTGGCGTACTGTGCTCAGTTCTAGTCACCTCACTACAGGAAAGATGTGAACTATAGAATGGTTGCAGAGGAGATTTACAAGCATTGGGACGCATGCTTTATGAGAACAGGTTGAGTGAGCTCGGCCTTCTTGTAGTGGCGGAGGATGAAAGGTGAGCTGATAGAGGTGTATAAGATGAATGAAAGGCATTGATTGTGTGGATAGTCGAAGGCTTTTTCCCAGGGCTGAAAGGTCTAACACGAGAGGGCATACTTTTAAGATGCTTGGAAGTATCTACAGAGGAGATGTCAGGGGTGAGTTTTTTTCTGCAGAGTGGTGAGTGTGCAGGATGAGTTGCTGGCGACAGTGGTATTATATACAATAAATTTATTATATACAATAAATATAGGCAGCATGGAGTAAATGAGGTGCTCGAGGAATATAAAGAATGCAAGGAGAATCTTAAGAAAGAAATTAGAAAAGCTAAAAGAAGATACAAGGTTGCTTTGGCAAGTAGGGTGAAAATAAATCCGAAGGGTTTCTACAGTTATATTAATAGCAAAAGGATAGTGAGGGATAAAATTGGTCCCTTAGAGAATCAGAGTAGACAGCTATGTGTGCAGCTGAAAGAGATGGGGGAGATTTTGAACAATTTCTTTTCTTCGGTATTCACTGAGGAGAAGGATATTGAATTGTGTAAGGTAAGGGAAACAAGTAGGGAAGTTATTGAAACTATAACGATTAAAGAGGAGGTAGTACTAGCACGTTTAAGGAATATGAAAGTGGAAAAATCTCTGGGTCCTGACAGGATATTCCCTAGGACCTTGAGGGAGGTTAGTGTAGAAATAGCAGGGGCACTGACAGAAATATTTAAAATAGACAATAGGTGCAGAAGTAGACCATTCGGCCCTTCGAGCCTGCACCGCCATTTTGAGATCATGGCTGATCAATTACTATCAATACCCAGTTCCTGCCTTGTCCCCATATCCCTTGATTCCCCTATCCATAAGATCCCTATCTAGCTCCTTCTTGAAAGCATCCAGAGAATTGGCCTCCACTACCTTCCGAGGCAGTGCATTCCAGACCCCCACAATTCACTGGGAGAAGAAGTTTTTCCTTAACTCTGTCCTAAATGACCTACCCTTTATTCTCAAACCATGCCCTCTGGTACTGGACTCTCCCAGCATCTGGAACATATTTCCTGCCTCTATCTTGTCCAATCCCTTAATAATCTTATATGTTTCAATCAGATCCCCTCTCAATCTCCTTAATTCCAGCGTGTAGAAGCCCAGTCTCTCTAAACTCTCTGCGTAAGACAGTCCAGACATCCCAGGAATTAACCTCGTGAATCTACGCTGCACTTCCTCTACAGCCAGGATGTCCTTCCTTAACCCTGGAGACCAAAACTGTACACAATACTCCAGGTGTGGTCTCACCAGGGCTCTGTACAAATGCAAGAGGATTTCCTTGCTCTTGTACTCAATTCCCTTTGTAATAAAGGCCAACATTCCATTAGCCTTCTTCACTGCCTGCTGCACTTGCTCATTCACCTTCAGTGACTGATGAACAAGGACTCCGAGATCTCTTTGTATTTCTCCCTTACCCAACTCTACACCGTTCAGATAATAATCTGCCTTCCTGTTCTTACTCCCAAAGTGGATAACCTCACACTTATTCACATTAAACACCATCTGCCAAGTATCTGCCCACTCACCCAGCCTATCCAAGTCACCCTGAATTCTCCTAACATCCTCATCACATGTCACACTGCCACCCAGCTTAGTATCATCAGCAAATTTGCTGATGTTATTTTCTATGCCTTCATCCAAATCGTTAACGTAAATGGTAAACAGCTGTGGTCCCAATACCGAGCCCTGTGGCACCCCACTAGTCACCACCTGCCATTCCGAGAAACACCCATTCACAGCTACCCTTTGCTTTCTATCTGCCAACCAGTTTTCTATCCATGTCAATGCCTTCCCCCCGATGCCCTGAGCTTTGATTTTACCCACCAATCTCCTATGTGGGACCTTATCAAATGTCTTCTGAAAATCGAGGTACACTACATCCACTGGATCTCCCCCGTCTAACTTCCTGGTTACATCCTCGAAAAACTCCAACAGATTAGTCAAGCATGATTTACCCTTGATAAATCCATGCTGGCTCGGCCCAATTCTATCACTGCTATCTAGATATGCCACTATTTCATCCTTAATAATGGACTCTAGCATCTTCCCCACCACCGATGTCAGGCTGACAGGTCGATAGTTCTCTGTTTTCTCCCTCCCTCCTTTCTTAAAAAGTGGGATAACATTAGCCATTCTCCAATCCTCAGGGACTGATCCTGAATCTAAGGAACATTGGAAAATGATTACCAATGCATCCGCAATTTCCAGGGCCACCTCCTTTAGTACCCTAGGGTGCAGACCATCTGGACCTGGGGATTTGTCAGCCTTCAGTCCCATCAGTCTTCTCATCACCGTTTCCTTCCGAATGTCAATCTGTTTCATTTCCTCTGTTACCCTATGTCCTTGGCCCATCCATACATCTGGGAGATTGCTTGTGTCTTCCTTAGTGAAAACAGATCTAAAGTACTCATTAAATTCTTCTGCCATTTCTCTGTTTCCCATAACAATTTCACCCAATTCATTCTTCAAGGGCCCAACATTGTTCTTAACTATCTTCTTTCTCTTCACATACCTAAAAAAGCTTTTGCTATCTTCCTCTATATTCCTGGCTAGCTTGCATTCGTACCTCATTTTTTCTCCCCGTATTGTCTTTTTAGTTAAGTTCTGTTGTTCCTTAAACACTTCCCAATCATCTGTCCTCCCACTCACCTTAGCTCTGTCATATTTCCTTTTTTTTAATGCTATGCCATCTCTGACTTCCTTTGTCAACCACTGTGGCCCCTTTCCCCCCTTTGAATCCTTCCTTCTCTGGGGGATGAACTGATTTTGCACCTTGTGCATTATTCCCAAGAATACCTGCCATTGCTGTTCCACTGTCTTTTCTGCTAGGCTATCCGTCCAATCAACTTTGGCCAGCTCCTCCCTCATGGCTCCATAGTTACCCCTGTTCATCTGCAACACTGACACCTCCAAGCTGCCCTTATCCTTCTCAAATTGCAGATAAAAGCTTATCATATTGTGATCACTACCTCCTAATGGCTCCTTTACTGCGAGATCGCTTATCAAATCCTGTTCATTACATAACACTAAATCCAGAATAGTCTTGTCCCTGGTCGGCTCTCGTACAAGCTGTTCCAAGAATGCATCCCATAGGCACTCTACAAACTCCCTATCCTGTGGTCCAGCACCAACCTGATTCTCCCAGTTCACCTGCATGTTGAAATCCCCCATAACTACTGCGACATTACCTTTGCCACATGCCAATGTTAACTCCTTATTCAACTTGCACCCAATATCCATGCTACTGTTTGGTGGCCTGTAGACAACACCCATTTGGGTCCTTTTGCCCTTACTGTTCCTCAGTTCTATCCACACAGACTCTACTTCTCCTGACCCTATGTCCCCCCTTGCAAAGGACTGAATCTCATTCCTCACCAACAGGGCCACCCCACCCCCTCTGCCCACATTTCTGTCCCTACGATAGCACGTATACCCTTGTACATTCATTTCCCAGGTCTGACCTCCCTGCAGCCATGTCTCCGTTATCCCAACAACATCATAGTTATCCATTCGCACCTGGGCTTCAAGCTCATCCGCCTTATTTCTGACACTTCGTGCATTCAGATATAGAATTTTTAGCCCATTTCTCCTCTTTCTGTTTGAATGACATTTCAATGTCATTAGAAATGGGGATGGTGCCAGAGGATTGGTGTATTGCTCATGTGGTTCCATTGTTTAAAAAGGGTTCTAAGAGTAAACCTAGCAATTATAGGCCTGTCAGTTTGACATCAGTGGTGGATAATTAATGGAAAGTATTCTTAGAGATGGTATATATAATTATTTGGATAGACAGGGTCTGATTACGAACAGTCAACGTGGATTTGTGCGTGGAAAGTCATGTTTGACAAATTTTATTGAAATTTTTGAAAAGGTTACGAGGAAAGTTGACGAGGGTAAAGCAGTGGATGTTGTCTATATGGACTTCAGTAAGGCCTTTGACAAAGTTCCGCATGGAAGGTTAGTTAGGAAGGTTCAATCATTAGGTATTAATATTGAAGTAGTAAAATGGATTCAACAGTGGCTGGATGGGAGATGCCAGAGAGTAGTGGTGGATAACTTTGTCATGTTGGAGGCAGGTGACTAGTGGTGTGCCTCAGGGATCTGTACTGGGTCCAATGTTGTTTGTCATATACATTAATGATCTGGATGATGGGGTGGTAAATTGGATTAGTAAGTATGCAGATGATACTAAGGTAGGTGGCGTTGTGGATAATGAAGTAGGTTTTCAAAGTTTGCAGAGAGATTTAGGCCAGTTAGAAGAGTGGGCTGAGCGATGGCAGATGGAATTTAATGCTGATAAGTGTGAGGTGCTACATTTTGGTAGGAATAATCCAAATAGGACATACGTGGTAAATGGTAGGGCATTGAAGAATGCAGTAGAACAGAGTGATCTAGGAATAATGGTGCATAGTTCCTTGAAGGTGGAATCTCATGTGGATAGGGTGGTGAAGAAAGCTTTTGGTATGTTGTCCTTTATAAATCAGAGCTTTGAGTATAGGAGTTGGGATATAATGTTAAAATTGTACAAGGCATTGGTAAGGCCAAATTTGGAGTATTGTGTACAGTTCTGGTCACCGAATTATAGGAAAGATGTCAACAAAATAGAGAGAGTACAGAGAAGATTTACTAGAATGTTACCTGGGTTTCAGCACCTAAGTTACAGGGAAAGATTGAACAAGTTAGGTCTTTACTCTTTGGAGCGTAGAAGGTTGAGGGGGGACTTGATAGAGGTATTTAAAATTATGAGGGGGATAGAGTTGACATTGATAGGCTTTTTCCATTGAGAGTAGGGGAGATTCAAACAAGAGGACATGAGTTGAGAGTTAGGGGGCAAAAGTTTAAGGGTAACATGAGGGAGAATTTCTTTACTCAGAGAGTGGTAGCTGTGTGGAACGAGCTTCCAGTAGAAGTGGTAGAGGCAGGTTCAGTATTGTCATTTAAAGCAAAATTGGATATGTATATGGACAGGAAAGGAATGGAGGGTTATGGGCTGAGTGTGGGTCAGTGGGACTAGGTGAGAGTAAGCATTCGGCATGGACTAGAAGGGCCGAGATGGCCTGTTTCCGTGTTGTAATTGTTATATGGTTAACATTCCGTGGGTAGTAATCCACAGTGAGAAAATTTTTGTCTCTCAGTTCAAATGTCTGTGCCTGCAATTTGCCATGGAATGTCTGGGCATTCTGTGGGAGAAGATCAGCATGATTTTTGTGCAGTTTTCTGCATGCTTCACGTTGCTTTACATAATCTCACAGTTGTATACTCAGACCAGGCCACCACATGGTTTCCCTTGCTCTTACGCACGTTGGTAGAAGAAATGAAAGGGTTGACTATTTTCTGAACGGAGAAAAAATATAAAAATCTGAGGTGCAATGGGTCCTTTTGCAGCATTCAAAGAAGGTTCATGAAAATGATTCCAGGATTAAACAGCTTCTCACATGAAGAGTGTTTGATGGCTCTGGGTCTGTGTTCACGGGAATTTAAAAGAATGAGGGGTGACCTAATTGAAACCTATTAAATGATAAAAGGCCTTGATAGAGAGGATGCTTCCTAGGATGGGAGTCTAAGACCAGAGGACACAGCCCTAATAGAGGGGTGTCCTTTTAGAATGGAGATGAGAAGGAATTTCTGTAGCCAGAGAGTAGTGAATCTGTGGAATTAATTGCCTCAGGTAGCTGTGACCACCAAGTCTTTATATTTAAGACAGAGGTTGATAGATTCTTGATTGGTCAGGGCATGACGGGATGCAGGGGAAGGCAGGAAATTGGAGTTGAGAGGAAAAATTGATCAGCCATGATGAAATGGTGGAGCAGACTTGATGGGCTCAATGGCCTAATTGTGCTCCTGTAAGACCATAAGATACAGAATATTTTATGGTTTTATAGCCACTATGGAAACTGATAATAGAGCAGACTTGTTAAGAGCATCTCCAATATTCTATTAACCTAACCAATGGTATCCAATAATGAAACTGTAAAGGCAGGAAAGAAAATAAAATGATTCAGTTTGAATTAAAGATGAGAAGAAATTGTGTGTGTGTGTTTGTGAGAGAGCAAAATGCAGGATTGCAGCCACAGCAGGTCATCAGGAAAGCAACAGAATTGTTTATTGCAAGGAAATTAAATGCAAAATTGTATAAGTATCCTTAGACCTATAGGGTACAGGTGTGTTACATCAATCTCTTTAAAGCAGGCATTCCCAACCTTTATGCTATGGACCCCTACCATTAACTGAGAGGTCTCTGGACCCTAGGTTGGGAAATCCTGTTTTAGAGAAATATATTAATGAAGCAGTTCAGAAAATACTTACTTGACCAGTGCCTGGAATGGGCTGGTTCTCTAAAGAAGAAAAATTAGGCAGGTTAAGCTTGTATCCGCCAAAGTTTAGAAAAATGAAAAAGGGACTTGATGAAAACAAGTAACACCTGTGAATGTGGAGATGACATTTCCTCTTGCAGAAGATTCTAGAACAAAAGGTCACTTTAAAAATAAGGGATAACCTAATTATGGCAACTGTATTCTGTCAAAGGACTGAGAATTGCTGGAACTGTCCTCAGAGTGATAGACATGTTTAAGAAGAGGTAGATACATACTAGATAAGCAAGGGATAGAGTGAAATACAGAGCTGAGGATCATCCATGGGCATATTAAATGGATAGTATGAGGAGATTCAGTATGCACAAAAGATTCTTACAAATTGGGATCAGATGCACTCACTTTTATTCCAGAAAGTGCTGCTGCATTCAGTATTACCCTTTCATTTTGCTGGCACTATACAGTGCAAAACCCATTCATTTGCAGAACTTCAATAAAAAGTAAAATACAGCTGTATCTATACCTCTCACATGCTGCCTGCTGGAAACCTACCTGTCACCCTGTCTACTTTTCTCAGTTCCTTCGTCTCTGCTGCATCTGTTCCCAGGATGAGGCTTTCATTTGCAGAACATCAGAGATGTTCTTCAAAGAATGGTTTCCCTTCCTCTACTATTGCTGCTGCCCTCACCTGCATCTCCTCCATTGCTTGAACATCCCTATGTTTTTGCCGCCATAACAGTGATAGTTTCTTTTGTCCTTACTACCACAACATGAACCTCTGCCTCTGCATCATTCTCCACAACTTCTGCCTTCTTCAGTGGGATCCTACTGCCAAATACATCTTTACCTTCACTGCACCTGCCCATTCACCTCCTCCCTTGTCATCTTTCAGGACCCCAGGTGAGGCAACACTTCACTTGCAAATCTGTTGGTGTTATCTATTGTGTCCAGTGCTTCCAATGTGGCTTCCTCTACATTAGTGAGACCCATTGTAAATTGGAGACTGCTTCTTAGAGCACCTCTTCTCCACCGCCAGAAGTGGAACTGCCCGTTGGCTAAACAGTTTAATTCAGATACTCTTTCTGACATGTTGGTCCATGGCCCCCTCTTGTGCCACAATGACGCCAACCTCAGGGTGGAGGGCTTTCTGGGTAGCCTCCAACCTGATGTCATGAATATCGATTTCTCCTTCCAGTAAAAGAAAATACCCCACTCAGGCCCCTTTACCTCTTTTCACCAGCCTATCACCCCCCTTGGTACCCCTTCTTCACTTTCTCGTATGTCCACTCTCTTCTGTTGGATTCTTTTCTCTTCAGCCCTTTACCTTTCCTACCCATTTGCCTTCAATTTTCTGATGTCTTCCCTCTTCCTTTCTGAGTTCCCTGCTGAGTTTCTCCAGCATTTTGTGTGTGTTGCTTTGGATTTCCAGCATCTGCAGAATTTCTTGTGTTTACAAAATTCTATAGATGTATGGTGGAACGTAACCTGACTGGCTGCATCACAGCCTGGCATAGAGGCTCCAATGCAGAGGATTGCAGGAGGTTACAGAGGGTTGTAGACTCATCCAGTTCCAGCATCAGCACAGCCCTCCTACCACCAAGAATATCTTCAAGAAGGAGGCATCTTCCATTAAAGACTTCTCACTATCTGAGACAACCCTTCTCATTTCTACCATTGGAAAGGAGGAGACGCACACTCAGTTATTCAGGGGCAGCTGCTGCTTCTCCGTCATCAGATCATCATGAACCCATGAACTCTACTCTTTTTGTGCTATTTATTTATTTTGAAATTTATGGTAATTTCAGACCATTGCTGCTGCAAAACCACAAATTTCACGTTGTATAAGACAGTAATAATGAACCAGATTCTGATTGTGTTGAGGCACACGGGGCAGATTTTGAAAGAAGTTTAAAGCATTTTTAAGTGATAATTCATGCTGCAGACTGAAAATTATTGCCTTGAAATAATAAAAAGAGCATAAATAGTAAGAATCCTACCAACTGAGATTTTAACTATTGTTGAAATATCTGAGAAGTATTCCCTGCCTCTGGAGAGACACTTGACAGCTTTATTTGCTTGAGTTTCACTTCAGGTCCATAATCACATTATTAATAAGATTATCTGAATTAAATTACAAAGCTGAATTGCTCCAGCGAGGACTGATGAGTATTTTCTAATGCAAATACAAATGTTTCATAACATGCAATGAATTTAAAAAAGCCAGGGCGTTTCAAAGCAACATTCCGGACACTACCCACACAAGCAAGCTGCCTTTTCTAAAAGATCCCTCCTGGAAAGAGCTACAAGGCTATTAAAACAAACAAAATTCACACCATTTTAAAAGTTTCTCCTTTGAGGCAGTTAATATAATCACCTAATCCAGTTAGCCCCATCACCCCCTCTATTACCTCAGTCACTGTAAACACTTTAAAGCACTTTTTATAATGCTGTTTATATTGTAAACACATGCAGTTATTACTGATTACGTGAGGAAAAACAGTGACACTGTTCAATGCCAGCTAACAGCTCATCAATGCCTTTACTTTCTGAGGAAGCTGAAGAGAGCTGGTCTGTGCACACCAATGCTCACGACCTTTACAGATACGCTGTGGAGAGCATCCTAACAGGCTGCATAACTGTGTGGTACAGAAGCTGCACTAACAGTGGACTGGAGGGCTCTACCTGTCATATATACAGATGCCAGAGAAAGGCCAGCAAAATCATGAAGGATCTCACCCACCCTGGTCATGGACTGTTTGTTCCTCTCTCATCAGGGACGAGGCCGCAAAGCATCCATGCCAGGATCACTAGACTCCAAAACAGTAACTTCCCTGAAGCCATCAGGCTAATCAACACTCCCACCCATTAACCCAGCCCACTACCACTTCATACACATAATTTAGTTTCACTTTCTGTACAACCAGTCTATGTATGTAACATTTACTTGCACATTATGTTTTATAGGATTATTTTACATTATATTTACAGTATATTGTGTTTTTGTTTTTTTAATTGTGTTCTTTATTGTCATTGTGTTTTTTATGTTGCATTGGGTCCGGAGTAACCATCATTTCATTCTGCTTTACACTCGTGTACTGAAGAATGACAATAAACAATCTTGAATCTCATAGCTTTATTTTATAATTGTTTTATTTTTTAAATAATGTTAAATTAGCTTTATTTATAATTGTTGAATGTTATTTTTTGTTGCGTGTATTGTCAACACACCACAGCAAATTCCTAATACATGTAAATGTATATGTTGACTCTTGATCCTTGATTCTTTTGGTCAAATTTAATTGCTGAGCAAATTACAACTAATCAGAGTCATTGAACCACCTCATTGCCGTATGTTAATGAGCTAATTTATGATGGGCACCATTCAATTTGTGGAAATGTAATTCAAAGCCTTGGTTGTAAAGTTGTGCAACTGTGTATAGCTTCAGAGCTTGAATCTCACTTTGATGTCATTGAGTGGTCATCTGCTTTTCGGTTCAGTCAGTATGAAAGTCAATATTCACAGCACACATTGAATAGAATAGAACACAAAGCAGAACAGTACAGCACAGTAGCAGATTCTGTGGCCCACAATGTCTGTGCCAAACATAATACCAAGTTAAACTGACCCTGTTTCACCTATATATAATCGACTTCCAACCGTGTCCTGCATGTTCACTTGTCTATGTAACAATGATGATCATTATCTACTTCCACCACTACTTCTGGCTGCCCATTCCAGTATTTACCACTCATTGTATCAAATAAAAAGCGACCTCAAACATCTCCTTTCAACTATCCTCTTCTCACAGAAATCCTGTCCTCTAGTATTTGATATTTCTAGCCCTGGTAACAAAATATTCTGGTTGTGTTCTCTATCTATGCCTCTCATCATTTTATAAACTTCTATTAGAATAATATTTGACAAATGGCACTGAATTGCACATTGAGTGTGATACATCAGGTTGAAGGTAAATTACCTTTGTCAATAATGAATTACTTAAGTAATTAATGATAACAATGAGCATACATATTTATATAAATGTATACAAATCTATAAATTCCTTTTTTGACTTTTCTTCTAAATGTGGATACCAACAACCTACTGGTACATCACTTATGTTTTCAATCAATCTATGCCTACACTAGGCAGTAAAGCCATCTAAGTCTTAGAATACCACAGATGAACACAATTGCTAATATTATTAACTTATTGAGATACAGTACAGAGTAGGCCCTTCCAGCCCCTTGAACCATGCTACCTAGCAACCCCCAATTTAATCTTAGTCTAATCACAAGACAATTTACAATGCCCAATTAACCTACCAACCAATACACCTTTGGAATGTGGGAGGGAACCAGAGTATCTGGAGGAAACACAAGCATTCATAGAGAGAACATACAAACTTCTTCAGTATTTACTCACTTTTACATAAATCACTAGATACCAATTTAGAATTCTAATTATTCTACTCTTGCTGACGGCTCTTACCCAAGAATAATCGAAGACCTGCCTTCTCCTAAATATCTCCTAAAGCTCAAACTTTAACTGAACTCCAAGGATATAAGCAACAAACACAAAATGCTGGAGGAACTCAGCAGGCCAGGCAGCATTTGTGGAAAAGAGTACAGTCAACACTTCAGGCTGAACCCTTTGCTAGGGCTGAAAAAAATGATGAGGAGTAAGAGTAAGAAAGTGGGGAGAGGGGAGGAAGAAACACAAGGTGATGAGTAACCGGGAAGGGGAGGGAAAATATGGGTAAAACAGAGTCAAGTTATGCAGATATGAGTTTGGTGGGGCAGGAACAAGCAGAAATAATGGGTCTACCTGGACAAGCTTGTAGATCTTGGTTTGGAGGTGGAAAGAGGAGGTGCAGGATGAGAGAACGATGAGGTTGGTGGCAGTGGTTGGGAGATCCCCAAAGTTAATAAACTTTTTGATGGTTTGGGAGAATATCGCCTGGTGCTCCTTAGTGGGATCCTGTTCGAGGGATATGTAAGAGGAGGTATCACAGTTGTTGCCTGGCCTCAGCAAGGTCAGTCCACCAGCCTACTACAGCACCCCCCTTATCTACAGGTTTGATGCTGAGGCTAAGATTAGTGCGGAAGGAGTGAGAATTGGAGAGAGGAGTGTTAAAGTCAAGACTGCAGTTGGCAATGAAAAGACCCAGAGTAGGCAGAAGACAGAGCAGTGTGTCCAGGCAGGGAGGAGGGTGAAGATGAGAGAAGGGGTCATCGGTGTGGGCTGGATAGCCCTTGCCAAGGAAGTAGGCACAAAGACAGAGGTGGCAGAAGAAGAGCTCAGCGTTGTGGCATACACAGTACTCACTGAGTTGGGGGTGCAGGGGAAATAGTGAGACCCTTACTGAGGAAAGAACATTCTGCCTCAGAGAGTGGATAATGAAGACCCAGCATGGATGAGAACTGGGATCAGAGAGGGGAAGGGAGATTTGGGGTGTTCAGGAATGGTGGGGTGAGAGGAAGATGGAGTCTTCGATGACCAAGGAGCTGGCAGTGGGACCTGAGAGAGATGAGATTGCCAAATGGTGGTAGGGAAAGGGGAGATGGGGGTTCCAGTGGCAGCACAGGAAGACCCAGCCTGGAGTTGGAGTTGGAGGTTACACAGTCGACAGTTTGGAGGTGCCCGAGGTCATTGGAACCTGCATTGATAACAGTGGAGTCCGGGATTTGAATCTGCTCTGGATTGTTAGAGTCGTTGAGGTCAGCAGCAGGGATCATGGTCTGGAGACATCCAGGCCTGTTGGCGTTGGAGTCAGCAGGTTCTGTGGTCTGTAGACAGGCCATCGTCCGATTCTTGCAGGATGTGAGAAAGTCAAAGAACCAGCGATTGGAATCGTGGATCCGGTGGAGGATAAAGTAACGTACAGGTCCATTACAGGCAGCAGAGATAGAATATCGGAGTTGTGGAAGTGGCTGGGATAGGGGCACCAGGTACCTCCTCATTTTAGAAAGAATGGAGGGTAAAACGTGGTGGGAGAAGCAGTCAATTGAATGTGAGTACCTGGGGTCCTCAGAAAGTTTGAATCAAGAGTCTTGAAAATGGATCAGAAAGCCACATGGTACAAACTGGCAGTGAAGACATGTTCCCAGGAAGAATACATGGCTGTGGTATCGGGTCTGTATGAGCACATGGTCGAAGAGTCGGAGGGCAGTAGAGATCACAAAGGGGGAGCAGTGAGAGAAGGTTTCACTGAACTCTCATCAAAGGGAGGTTTTAAACTTTCTCAGGGTAGGCATCCCTACTGTATCCAGTGCTCCCGATGTGGCTTCCTGCATATTGGAGAGATCCAACGTAGATTGGGAGACCGCTTCACCAAGCACCACAACGCTCCATCCACCAGAACAAGCGGGATCTCCCAGTGGCCGCCCATTTTAATTCCACTTCCCATTCCCATTCCGACATGTCAGTCCATGGCCTCTTCTACTGTTACAATGAGGGCACAGTCAGGATGGAGGAGCAACACCTTATATTCTTTCTGCGTAGCCTCTAACCCGGTGGCATGAAGTTTGATTTCTCGAACTTGTGGTAATGCCACCCCCACCCCACCTCTTTCACCATTCTCCATTCCCATTTCCCTCTCTCACCTTATCTCCTTAATTGCCTAACACCTCCCTCTGGTGCTCCTCCCCCTTTTCTTTCTTCCATGGCATTCTGTCCTTTCTCATCAGATTCCCCCTTCTCCAGCCCTGTATCTCTTTCACCAATCAACTTCCCACTTCTTTACTTCACCCCTCTTTCCCCTCCCGGTTTCACCTATCACCTACTACCTTATATTATTTCTTCTTCCCCTTCACCCACCTTCTTACTCTGACTCCTCATCTATTTTCTCCAGTCCTGATGAAGGGTCTCGGCCTGAAACATTGACTGTACTCTTTTTCCATAGATGCTGCCTGGCCTGTTGAGTTCCTCCAGCATTTAGTGTGTGTTGCTTGGATCTCTAGCATCTACAGATTTTCTTTTGTTTGTCCAAGGATATATGGATTGACACAGGAACACTTGTATTCATTCATGTTCACAGTGTGAATGTGAAAGACACTCGGTTGGTATGTGGCTTCCCAGGTGCCAGGGTCAGGGACGTCTCAAATCAGGTTCATGGCATTCTAAGGGGGGAGGGTGAGCAGCCAGAAGTCTTGGTACATATTGGCACCAATGAAATAAGTAGGAAAAGGGAGGAGGTCCTGAAGAGAGATTATAGGGAGCTAAGTAGAAAGCTGAACAGCAGGATCTCGAGGGTAGTGACCTCAGGTTTGCTGCCTGTGCTATACACCAGTGAAGGTAAGAGTAGGATGATTTGGCTGATGAATGTGTGGCTGAGGAATTGGTGCAGGGAGCAGATTTTCAGATTTCTGGATCATTGGGATCTATTCTGGGGAAGGCATGACCTGTACAAAAGGGACGTGTTACACTTGAGGCTGAGGGGGACTAATATTCGTGCAAGCAGGTTTGCTAGAACTATGGGGAGGCTTTAAATTAATTTGGCAAGTGATGAACAACCCAGTGATAGAGCTGAGGATGGGACAGTTGATGTACAAGCAGAGGCTGTGTGTAGTGAGACTGTTAGGAAGAACAGGCAGATGCTAGGGAAAAATTGCAGTCAGTGTAGCAGGGGAACAAAATTGAAAAGGGTGACAAATAGGGGACTAAAGGTATTATATTTGAATGCACACAGTATAGGGAATAAGGTAGGTGATCTTGTAGCGCATTTAGAGATTGGCAGGTATGATGTTGTGGGCATCACTAAGTTGTGGCTGAAAGAAGATTATAGTTAGGAGCTTAACGTCCATTGATACACATTGTATTGAAAGGACAGGCAGGTAGACAGAGGGGGTGACGTAGCTCTGTTGGTAAAAAATGAAATCAAATTATTAGAAAGAGGTGACAGTGGATTGGAACGTACAGAACACTTGTGGGTAGAGTTAAAAAACTGCAAGGGGAAAAGACCCGAATGGGAGTTGTATACAGGCCTCTGAACAGTAGTGGGAGATAAAAAATGCAGGTCAAAAGGGCAATGTTATAATAGTCATATGGGATTTCAATATGCAGGTAGATTGGGAACATCAGATTCGTGATGATTTTGGATCCCAAGAGAGAGAATTTGTATGTAATGCCCTGGGTTAATATTTCTACTGCATGCTGTAGGTATTCCACTTTAGCAGTTTTCTACAAAGGCAGTGAGTCTTGCTGGAAGAATGTTTTGGTTTTGGCTAAGATAAAAAGCCTGCTGTGTCAGCCAATCAGGATGATGGGATCTGGAGAAAGTTTTATAGGGCGCAGGGTGGAGAGAGATTTGCGACGGACAGTAGTCTGCTTTGAGATACTTTTGGAGGGAGCTGCGGAGCAGGACAGTAGGGAAGATGCCACAGAATGCTGTGGGAAGGTGGTTGTTAAATGTTGGAGTCTGTTGTTAAGGATGAGGTTTTGGGGGTACTAGGAGGCATATGGTAAAATAGACTAAAGTCAGCATAGTTTCATTAAGGGAGAATCTTGCTTAAAAAATCTGTTGGAATTCTTTGAAGAAATAACAAGCACGGTAAACAAAGGAGAATCGGAGGATGTTGTGTACTTGGATTATTAGAAGGCCTTTGACAAGGTGCTGCACATGAGGCTGCTTAGTAAGATAAGAGCCCATGGTATTACAGGAAAGATACTAGCATGGGTAAGGCATTGGCAGGAGGCAAAGAGTGGGAATAAAGCAAGTCTTTCTGATTGGCTGCCAGCATTTGTATTGGGACTGCTTCTTTTTACATTGTTTGTCAATGATTTAGATGATGGAATTGAGATAGTGTTGAGGAATCAGGGAGGCTACAGAAGGACTTAGACAAATTAGGAGAATGGGCAGAGAAGTAGCAGATAGAATACAGCATCAGAAAGTGCATGGCCATGCACTTTGGTAGAAGGAATAAAAGTGTAGACTATTTTCTTAACAGAGAAAATTCAAAACTCCAAGGTGCAAAGGGACTTGGCCATCCTTGTGCAGGGTTCCCTAAATGTTATCTGGCAGGTTTAGTTGGTGTGTGGAAGGCAAATGCAATGTTAGCATTCATTTTGAGAATATAAAACAAGAAGGTAATGCTGTGACTTTATAACGCATTGGTGAGGCCTCACTTGGAGTATTGTGAGGAGTTTTGGGACCCTTATCTAAGAAAGGATGTGTTGATAGTGGAGAAGGTTGAAATGAGGTTCACAAAAATTATTCTGGGAATGAAAGACTTATCATATGAGGAGCATTTGAAGGCTCTGGGTCTGTACTTGCTGGAATTTAGAAGAACAATTGGGGATTTCATTGAAATCTATCAAACTTTGAAAGGCTGAGATAGAGTAGATGTGGAATATCTGATGAAGGGTCTCAGCCCAAAACGTCAACTGTACTTCTTCCTATAGATGCTGCCTGGCCTGCTGTGTTCCACCAGCATTTTGTGTGTATTGCTTGAATTTCCAGCATCTGCAGATTTCCTCGTGTTTGCAATGTGGAAGTTTGAATTTTTTTTAAATTATAAAGCCCAGATATCTTTATTGTTTGGAATGTAGGAGAATGAGGGGCAGGCAGCCTTCTATAAGTGTTTAAAATTATGAGAAGCATAGATAAAGTGAATGGTATTAATTATTTCTCTAGAATGAGGGAGCATGGATTTAGGGTGAGACGGAAAAGGGACCTGAGGGACAACTTTTTAATTGTGGGTGGTGATTATATGGAATGAGCTGCCAGAAGTGGTTGAGGCAGGTACAATAGGTCCAATCATTTAAGAAACATTTGGATAGGTACATGGAGGGGAAATGTAACTTTGGTCAATCTCTGAAAATTTCTATTTCCTTAAAGTCAACAGAAAGATTAAATTATATTTAGACCATAAGACACAGGAGCAGAATTAGGCCATTCAGCCCATCAAGTATTTTTCAAAATTTCCTAATGGACACTGGGATGTAAAAGAAGACACTAGCATGGTAATTAATGTGTTGGTTTTAAATTTCCAAAATTAATGTTTGAAGATTATTGAAAACTCTTTATTCCATTATGGAAAACAGTTTCCAATCAATTTCCCTCAATCAAAGGAAACAATTTCCCTCGGGATCAATAAAGTATGTCTGCCTGTCTGTCAAAAAACAGTAAATGTAATTCCTTTAGTCAAAGCCAGGGGAAGACAGAAAGCAGGAAACTACATGTTTAACACCTGCCATGAGGAAAATGCTGGACATTAGGAAAATTCAATGCAATCAAAGTCAACATGGTTTAGTGCAACAGAAGTCATGTTTGACCGAGTTTTGGAATTATTTTTGAAGAACTAACGTATGTTGTGGCTAAGGAGGAACCAGATCCATTTTGAATGAATTAGCATTGAAGATTATTCTGGAAAGTAAAAGCTCATTGTTTAGAGATAGTATTTTGTTCTGGACAGAGATTGGTTGGCTAATAGGAAGTAGTAAACACACATAAAGGTGTTTGTTTCTGGCTGTTAAAATTTAATGAATGATAAGTCACAGGGACTAGTGCTGAGCCTCAGCTTTTAACAATTTACCCCAGTGCTAAACTTGCTGATGACACAAAGATCATGAGGTAATAATCAGCCATGACCCTGCTGATTGGCAGAGCAGGTTTCATAGTTCAAGTGTTCTATTCTTGCTGCCAGTTTGTATGTTCACATATTAGTACTTCAATTCAGCTACCATCCCTATCTGGGTAACAGCAGGAAATGACCTGACCATAGTGTACCTGCTCCTGTCCATCACTGACAATGTCATCTGGGTAGATCCACATCCTGCAGGTACTGACTTTTCCAAAGTACACCCATTCCTAATAGATAAAGACCTTACCTGGATAAGTGGGAACAGCAACCTCAGTACACTTGCTCCCTACAGACACCAACCTTAGAAAGCACACTATAGAAAACATTCTATCCAGATGCATCTTGTTTGTTTTTTGTTACATGTTCCAACACACCACAGCAAATTCCTAATACACGTAAATGTATGTATATGACGAATAATATTGTTCCTTGATTTCTTGCATCATGGCTTGTATGGCAGCTGCTCTGTCTGAGACCATAAGAAACTGCAGAGTACTGTAGACACATCTCAACACATCACAGCAATCAGCTTCCTCTCTATGGACTCTGTCTATACTTCTCGTTGTCTTGGTAAAGAAGCCAACATTACCAGAAGTCTGTCTTCCACCCTCTCCCGTTGGACAGAAGTTACAAAAGCCTGAAATCATGTACCACCAGGTTAAGGACAGCTTTTATCCCACACTTATCAGACCATTGAACAGTCCCCTTATACAATAAGATAGATTCTTAAACTCACTATCTACCTCATGGCCTTGTACCTTATTGTCTGCCTGCACTGCACTTCCTCTGTAACTGGAACACTATATTCTGGATTCTGTTATTGCTTTTCCATTGTAATGTTGTGATGAAATGATCTGCCTGGATTGCATGCAAAACGAAGTTTTCACTGTACCTTGGTACATATGACAGTAATAAAGTACAAACGTTTGTAAGTTTTCAAATTAATTTAATTTACCAATTTGCCCTGCATACACCAGCTACAAAAAAGTAACAATCATTTCATTCCCCTTTACACTGGTGTTCTGAAGAACGACAATAAACAATCCTGATCTCCCTAGGTGTGTAGGAATACCTTCTCCTGTCATGTAATCATCTTAATCCAAGCACACCTACACTCAACAGAAAATAAACTAAGCTGAGTGCATTATCCTTTTTATTTCACAAAAAACATTATTCATACTAATTTTTAAAAATACAACTACAAAATGTTTAGGTCGACCTTTTTATAACAAGTAATGCCTAAAGGAAAGATAGCAATAAGATTGAAAGAGTACCAAGAAAATTTACAAAGATGTTACTGGGACTGGAGTTATATGGAAAGGTTGAACAGGTTAGGACTTTATTTCCTGGAGCATAGGAGAATGTGAGAGATTTGATCAAGGTACACAAGATTATAAGAGGCATAAATTGGGTAAATACAAGCAGGCCTTTTCCACTGGAACTAGAGGTCATAGGTTAAGGGTGAAAGGTGAAGTATTTAAACGGAACCTGAGGTGAAACTTCTTCACTCAGCACAACAGTGTGGGTGGAATGAGTTGGAACAGAAGTGATAGTTGAGGATTTGATTTCAACATTTAGAGAAATTTGGATAAGTACATAGATGGGAGTGGTAGGGAGGGTTATCGACCTGGTGCAGGTTGATGGACTAGGTAGAATAGCAATTCAGTACTGACTGGACAGGTCAAAGGACATGTTTCTGTGTTGTTGTGTTCTATGATTCTGACTCTACGGAGCTTACCCAGATACACCAGCTCTCTACAGAATACCGACCTTCCTCGAACACTTGGTCTACAGGTACTAACCTTACTCAGGTACACCTGTTACCCGCTCTCTATAGATACTCACCTTACCTGGGTATACCTGGTATACAGGTACCAACCTTACCTGGGTACAACTGCTTCACAGGTACTGACCTTATTGGAGTATATGTGGTCCACAGGAACCAACCTTACCAAGGGACACCTGGTCTGCAGGTACTCACCTACTCAGGTATACCTGCTCTCTGTAGATATTGACCATACCGTGGTGCATCTGCTCTCTATAGGTACTGACCTTCCCGGATATACCTGCTCTGTACGGGTACTGACATTCCCTGGATATACCTGCTCTGTACGGGTACTGACCCTCCCTGGATATACCTGCTCTGTACGGGTACTGACCCTCCCTGGATATACCTGCTCTGTACGGGTACTGACCCTCCCTGGATATACCTGCTCTGTACGGGTACTGACCTTCCCTGGATATACCTGCTCTGTACGGGTACTGACCTTCCCTGGATATACCTGCTCTGTACAGGTACTGACCTTCCCTGGATATACCTGCTCTGTACGGGTACTGACATTCCCTGGATATACCTGCTCTGTACAGGTACTGACCCTCCCTGGATATACCTGCTCTGTATGGGTACTGACATTCCCTGGATATACCTGCTCTGTACAGGTACTGACCTTCCCTGGATATACCTGCTCTGTACAGGTACTGACCTTCCCTGGATATACCTGCTCTGTACAGGTACTGACCTTCCCTGGATATACCTGCTCTGTACGGGTACTGACCTTCCCTGGATATACCTGCTCTGTACAGGTACTGACCCTCCCTGGATATACCTGCTCTGTACGGGTACTGACCTTCCCTGGATATACCTGCTCTGTACAGGTACTGACCTTCCCTGGATATACCTGCTCTGTACAGGTACTGACCTTCCCTGGATATACCTGCTCTGTACAGGTACTGACCTTCCCTGGATATACCTGCTCTGTACGGGTACTGACCTACCCTGGTCGAAGCTGTTTACTTAGGACTGGTTCACCAGCCCCTGGCAAGAATTTCGTGAATCCAAAGATGTCATTGATTGACCTCTACTCCGGAGATATATAGTCTACTATGATTGACCCATGACAGTTGGGGAGCTGGACCCATTCAGTAAGAGTGGATTGGAATCTTGGTAGTCGGTCTGTGTGTTGGGAGAGGGCATGTGGTTGATGTGTGGGTTCGGAGCCCGTGCCTGATACTGGAGTTCGTGCTGGGGGAGCGCATACATGCTGACTTGGGTCACGAACTGGATGTATCGGGAACATCTTTGGAGGGCGATACCTGGAAATGCAGCGTTTAAATCAAATAAGGCCAGCACATGGGAATGTTTACTCACCAAGTACAGGGCTTTCTGCAAAGTGAAGGGGCGACCCATGTTAGATCCAGAGGGACCTGTAGATGGCAGCAAAGCTTAGTGATTAGCGTAACATGTTTTTGCAGCACCAGCTTTGAGATTGGGGTTCAATTCTGCTGCGATTTGGAAGGAGAGTTGTCTGTCCCCATAACGCTGGGGGTTTCCTCTGGCAAGTGATGCATTTGATTCTATGTTTTTATGTAAGTGTGACAAAGCTAATATTTATCTTTATAAGGTGGACCCACTTCCCTGCAATGGCAATGGAAAAAGCAAAGCATAAACTAATATTGTCCTGAAAGTTCAAAGTCAATTTATTATCAAAGTACATATATGTCAACATATACAACCCTGAGATCATTTTCTTGTGGGCATACTCAATAAATCCACTACACATCAATAGAAGTCGATCAGAGTTTTAGATGTTGTGCTGAATCTTTGCAAACTCTACAGAAGTAGAAGCCCTGCTATACTTTCTTCATAATTGCACTTTCAAGGAAATTTTCGTGACGTACAGTTGGACTTTAGAACAGAGATGTGGAGGATTTTTTTTAGCCAGAGGGTGGTGAAAGTGTGGAATTCATTGCCACAGATGGCTGTAGAGGCCAAGTCATCGGGCGTATTTAAAGTGAAGGCTGATAGTTCTTAATTAGTAAGTATGTCAAAGGTTACAGGGAGAAGGTAGGAGAGAGGAGTTAAGAGGGATAATAAATCAGCCATGATATGGCAGAGAAGACTCAATGGGCTGAATCTGCTCCTTTGTCTTACGGTCAGTGATAATAAACCTGATACCGATTCTTCTTCTAGAGTAGGATATGCCCATCCTCATCTAGGATACAATTTGTTGCCTGTGGTTCCTAACAGTCCTGGAATATCTCCATGGTGATAGTTGATATGGGGTGTTCTTTCTCAGGGACAGCCATGAACATAACCCCAGATGATTACAGGGCAGTCAGCCTAGGCAGGACAAACCATGTCATTTTTGCGACAATTTCAGTCAAAATACAACACTCCTTCGGTTGATGTCTTCTACACTTCTTTTCTGTCTTTTACGTTTGTATTTCCTCTTGAGTGTGACTCGGGAACTGTTGGAGTCTGTGATTTGCAGTTTGGACATCGTTGTGTTGTCTCCGAGAGGGTTCCGGCAGGCAAAGGCAGCATGCACGAACCTCATGGCAAGAAAGCTGTGTGCCGATGTCCGACTCCATTTCACCAATTAAAGCTTCCATTGTTTGTCTATTAAAGCGACGAGGTAGATTGAAACTTGGAGGTGAATGCAGAAGATGAGTGCCTGCTGCCTGCGTTTTGATCACCGGCGGGTTCGCTCTGCTGCCGGAGAGAGGAGTCTGTCTTTTGATCACCGGTGGGATCGCTCTGCTGCCGGAGAAGGGAGACTGCCTTTTGATCACCGGCGGGTTCGCTCTGCTGCCGGAGAGAGGAGACTGTCTTTTGATCACCGGCGGGTTCGCTCTGCTGCCGGAGAGAGGAGACTGTCTTTTGATCACCGGCGGGTTCGCTCTGCTGCCGGAGAGAGGAGACTGTCTTTTGATCACCGGCGGGTTCGCTCTGCTGCCGGAGAAGGGAGACTGTCTTTTGATCACCGGTGGGTTCGCTCTGCTGCCGGAGAGAGGAGACTGTCTTTTGATCACCGGTGGGATCGCTCTGCTGCCGGAGAGAGGAGTCTGCATTTTTATTGCTGGTGATCGCTCTGCTGCCGGAGAGAGGAGTCTGCCATTGATTGCTGGTGATCGCTCTGCTATGGTGAGGGGAGACTGCTTTTTGATCATAGAAACATAGAAAACCTACAACACAATACAGGCCCTTCGGCTCACAAAGCTGAGCCAAACAGGTCCTACCTAGGGTTACCCATAGCCCTCTATTTTTCTAAGCTCCATGTACCTGTCCAGGAGTCTCTAAAACAAGACCCTATCATTTCTGCCTCCACTACCACCGCCGGCAGCACATTCCACGCACTCACCATCTCTATGTAAAAAACTTACCCCTGACATCTCCTCTGTACCTACTTCCAAGCACAAAACTGTGCTCTCTGGTGCTAGCCATTTCAGCTCTGGGAAAAAGCCTCTGACTATCCACATGATCAATGCCTCTCATTATCTTGAACACCTCTATCAGGTCACCTCTCATCCTCCATCGCTCCAAGGAAAAAAGGTTGAGTTCACTCAACTTATTCTCATTAGGCATGCTCCCCAATCCAGGCAACATCCTTGTAAATCTCCTCTGCACCCTTTCTATGGTTTTCATGTCCTTCCTGTAGTGAGGCGAACAGAACTGAGCACAGTACTCCAAGTGGGGTCTGACCAGGGTCCCATATAGCTGCAACATAGAAACAAAGAAAACCTACAGCACAGTACAGGCCCTTCAGCCCACAAAGTTGTGCCAAACATGTCCCTACCTTAAAATTACTAAGCTTACCTATAGCCCTCTATTTTACTAAGCTCCATGTACCTATCTAAAAGTCTCTTAAAAGACCCTATCGTATCCGCCTCCACCACCTTTGCCAGCAGCCCATTCCACGCACTCACCACTCTCTGAGTAAAAAACTTACCCCTGACATCTCCTCTGTACCTACTCCCCAGCACCTTATACCTGTCTCCTCTTGTGGCAACCATTCCAGTCCTGAGAAAAAGCCTCTGACTATCCACATGACTAATGACTCTCATCATCTTATACACCTCTATCAGGTCACCTCTCTGTCGCTCCAAAGAGAAAAGGCTGAGTTCAGTTCAGTTTCAGTTTATTGTTATTTAGAAACCACAAATGCAATGCAGTTTAAAAAATGAGACAATGTTCCTCCAGAATGATATCACAAAAGCACACGACAAAACAGACTACACCAGAAAATCCACATAACGTTTGGCAATCCCCAATCCAGAGTCTGGAGAGGCTGCTGTGTATTAATATCGCGCTACCGTCTTAGCGCGTTCCCCGGAAAGGAGCTCCAAATCCACCAGACAAAACAAGACCAAAAACTAAAGCTACAAGACCTGCACAAAACCACATAGTTACAACAGTGCAAACAATAGCATAATTGATTTAAAAAAAACAGACCATGGGCACAGTAAAAATAGTCTAAAAATGTTAAAAGACTATAAGTTCGAAAGAAACTACCACACAGTTTCCACAAGTCCTCAGGGTCCCGATAGACTCATCATCCCACGCAGACGGCAGAAGGGAATACTCCCACTATGGACTTCCACGGCGCCGCCAGACTCAGCCTCGCAGAGGTTCACTCAACCTATTCTCATTAGGCATGCTCCCCAATCCAGGCAACATCCTTTTAAATCTCCTCTGCACCCTTTCTATGGCTTCCACATCCTTCCTGTAGTGAGGCGACCAAAACTGAGCACAGTACTCCAAGTGGGGTCTGACCAGGGTCCTATATAGCTGTAACATTACCGCTCGACTCCTAAATTCAATTTCACGATTGATGTATGCCTTCTTAACCACAGAGTCAACCTTGCAGCAACTTATAGTGTCCTATGGACTCGACCCCAAGATCCCTCTGATCCTCCACACTGCCAAGAGTCTTACTATTAATACTATATTCTGCCATCACATTTGATCTACCAAAATGAACCATTTCACACTTATCTGGGTTGAACTCCATTTGCCACTTCTCAGCCCAGTTTTGCATCCTATCAATGTCCCACTGTAACCTCTGACACCCCTCCACACTATCCACAACACCCCCAATCTTTGCGTCATCAGCAAACTTGCTAACCCATCCCTCCACTTCCTCATCCAGGCCATTTATAAAAATCACAAAGAGTAAAGGTCCCAGAACAGATTCCTGAGGTACTCCACTGGTCAATGAACTCCATACAGAATATGACCCATCTACAACCACTCTTTGCCTTCTGTGGGCAAGCCAGTTCTGGATCCACAAAGCAATGTCCCCTTGGATCCCATGCCTCCTTACTTTCTCAATAAGCCTTGCATGGATAACTTATCAAAAGCCTTGCTGAAATCAATATACACTACACCTACGGCTCTACCTTCATCAATGTGTTTAGTCACATCCTCAAAAAATTCAGTCAGGCTCATAAGGCATGACCTGCCTTTGACAAAGCTATGCTGACATATTCTGCATATTCCAAACGTTCATAAATCCTGCTTCTCAGGATATTCTCCATCAACTTACCAACCACTGAAGTAAGACACTGGTGATCGCTCTGTTACCGGAGAGGGGAGACTGCCTTTTGATCGCTGGTGATCGCTCTGCTGCCGGAGAGGGGAGACTGCCTTTTGATCGCTGGTGGGATCGCTCTGTTACCGGAGAGGGGAGACTGCCTTTTGATCGCTGGTGAGATCACTCTGTTACCGGAGAGGGGAGACTGCCTTTTGATCACTGGGGATCGCTCTGTTACCGGAGAGGGAAGACTGCCTTTTGATCGCTGGGGATCGCTCTGTTACCGGAGAGGGGAGACTGCCTTTTGATCGCTGGTGGGATCACTCTGTTACCGGAGAGCGGAGACTGTGTTTTGATCACTGGTGGGATCGCTCTGTTACCGAAGAGGAGAGACTGCCTTTTGATCGCTGGTGGGATCACTCTGCTGCCAGAGAGGGGAGACTGCCTTTTGATCACTGGTGGGATCGCTCTGTTACCGGAGAGGGGAGACTGCCTTTTGATCGCTGGTGGGATCGCTCTGTTACCGGAGAGGGGAGACTGTCTTTTGATCGCTGGTGGGATCGCTCTGTTACCGGAGAGGGGAGACTGCCTTTTGATCGCTGGTGGGATCGCTCTGTTACCGGAGAGGGGAGACTGCCTTTTGATCGCTGGTGATCGCTCTGTTACCGGAGAGGGGAGACTGCCTTTTGATTGCTGGTGGGATCACTCTGTTACCGGAGAGGGGAGACTGTCTTTTGATCACTGGGGATCGCTCTGTTACTGGAGAGGGGAGACTGTCTTTTGATCTCTGGTGGGATCACTCTGTTACCGGAGAGCGGAGACTGTGTTTTGATCACTGGTGGGATCGCTCTGTTACCGGAGAGGGGAGACTGCCTTTTGATCGCTGGTGGGATCGCTCTGTTACTGGAGAGGGGAGACTGTCTTTTGATCGCTGGTGGGATCGCTCTGTTACCGGAGAGGGGAGACTGCCTTTTGATCGCTGGTGATCGCTCTGTTACCGGAGAGGGGAGACTGCCTTTTGATTGCTGGTGGGATCGTTCTGTTTCTAGAGAGGGGAGACTGCCTTTTGATCGCTGGTGGGATCACTCTGTTACTGGAGAGGGGAGACTCGTCTTTTGATCGCTGGTGAGATCGCTCTGTTACCGGAGAGGGGAGACTGTCTTTTGATCGCTGGTGGGATCGCTCTGTTACCGGAGAGGGGAGACTGTCTTTTGATCGCTGGTGGGATCGCTCTGTTACCGGAGAGGGGAGACTGCCTTTTGATCGCTGGTGGGATCGCTCTGTTACTGGAGAGGGGAGACTGTCTTTTGATCGCTGGTGGTATCACTCTGTTACCAGAGAGGGGAGACTGTCTTTTGATTGCTGGTGGGATCGCTCTGTTACCAGAGAGGGGAGACTGCCTTTTGATTGCTGGTGGGATCGCTCTGCTGCCAGAGAGGGAAATGCCTGCCGCTCCAGAGAATGTTACCCAGATTTTCTGCGTTTTGAATGTGGACTATAGACCTTTTTCAGACTTACAGTTTTTTATATCGTGTTTTTTGATGCTGAATCTTTCTACTTTCTTTTGTGTGTGGGAGAAGGGGATTTGGGGGTCGATGTGCCTGTTCTGTTTTTGTTTGTTGTTTTGTGAGGGGAGGGTGGATTTGGGGGTTGATGATCATGTTTCTGTTCTTTTCTTTCTTGGTTGCGTGGCTATCTGGAGAAGAACTTCAGAGTTGTAATCTTTGATAATTGAACCTTTGAGCCAGTGGAAGAGCCATGAACTGTCTGTGAACTCTGTCATGGCAAGAGGTAACCAACCTGATTCAGGAATGTGCATGAAGAACTACAACTCTTGGGACCACTCAGCTTACAACCACTCAGAGTGAAGGAGCATTCAGTGCAGTATTGCAGACCTCAGAACTGCATCAGGAGCACTAGGCCCAGTGTAAGTGACAAAAAGGACACACCATCTCTCAAACCAGCTTGACCCATCTTCCACCTCCAGACCCATTGGTGGAAGAGTCTGCACTTCCCACCTTGGCCTCAACAGCTCCCTGGAAACCCACAGAACTGATCTTTGTCTGTCCCCAGACACTGCCTAAAAAGTGTGGGAGTGACCCCGTGACAGTACCCAAGGGGCATGTGTGCCAGGGGTCAGGGGTTGGGACTGTACGTTTGGAACTGTGGTTAGGGATATGTTTGTGCAAGACAACAGGTGTGCAACTGGCTGCCAATGTAGTTGTGTGTGTGTGTTTGTCTGGGACTGCGTGGAGGGGCAGGGTGTGTGTGTGAGAGACTGTGTGGGAATGTATATGTGTTAAGGACTGTAGGAGGGGCTGTTTGTATGTGTATCAGGGACTGTGTGAGAGGGGCTGGAACTGTGTTTGGGTCTATGTAAGAGGGACTCTGTGTGTGGGGGTGAGAGATAGAGGGTGTGAGTGCGTCAGGTACTGTGTGTGTGCGTGTCAGGGTCTTTGCGTGTCCCGGGTCTGCCGAAGCGGCTGTAAGAGTTGCCGCGGGCGGAACTTGGTGTAAAGCCTTCACAATGGGGACGCCGGGCGGGCTGCTGGTTCGAAACGCCGCGCAGGTTGTGCTAGTCTGCGGGAATGGCGCTCAATACCTCAGCAAGGGGGACATGCAGGACATCGCGCTCATTCCTGGCGGCAGTCTTGTGATCGGAAGGTAAAAGCTTACTGCTAGTATGGAAATATCTGTCGGGCGCGGGCGGTACTAGTTAAAGGAGAATGTAATCTCGTCAGTCGGAGAAACTCACCACTCTCCCTCCCCACCCCGAGGTGCCTCAACCCAGGCTCTTTCTGGTCCCCACGGAAAGCGGAATGATGCTATGGGCTGTCTGAACAAGAAACTGTTTTCTCCTTGGCTGAACTAGCAGCCAATTACGGGCAGTGTCTGGGATCTTTCTGTGCACAAATTGAGTGCTGCTGTGCCACGTTCAACATGTGGAAATTCTGATGAAATAAAAGGGAGGATAGATAAAAGGCGAGTCAGTGGATGGTGTTTTCTTGGACTTTTAGAAGGTCTTTGACTTGTGCCTAAAAAATAAGATAAGAGCTTATGGTATTACAGCAAAAAATACCAGCGTGGATAGAAGATTGCCTGAACAGCAAGAAGCATAGAGTGAAAATAAAGGGGCCTTTTCTGGTTGGCTGCCGGTGATTGATGGCTGTGCTGGCGGGATTGGTATTGGGACCGCTTCTTTTCACATTATATGTAAATGATTTGGATGATAGATTTGATTGCTTTATGGCCAAGTTTATGGGTGATACAAAGATAGGTGGAGAGGTAGGTAGTGTTGAGGAAGCAGGGAGTCTGGAGAAGGACTTGGAACAGATAAGGAGATTGGACAAATGGGCAGATGGAATATAGTGTAGGGAAGTGTATGGTCATGCACTTTGGTAGAAGAAATTAAGGCATAGACTGTTTTCTAAATGGGGATGCTCATGCAGGTTGAATCTGTGGTGAGATAGGCACATACAGTGTTAGCATTCACTTTGAGGAAACTAGAATATAAAAGCAAGGATGTAATGTTGAGGCTTTATAAGGCATTGGTTGCACTGAACTTGGAGTATTGTGAGCAGTTTTGGGCCCTTTCCAGGAAAGGCTGTGCTAGCACTGGAGAGGATCCAGAAGAGGTTCATGAGAATGTTCCCAGAAATGAAAGGGTTAATGTATGAGGCTCTGGGCCTGTACTCGCTGGAGTTTAGAAGATTGAGAAATCTGTTGAATGTTGAAACCTATCGAATATTGACAAGCCTAGCCAGAGTGGACTTGGAGAGGATGTTTTCAATAGTGGGGGAGTCCAGGACCAGAGGGCACAACTTCAGGATAGAAAGACATCCCTTTAGAACAGAGATATAGCTGTATTTCTTTAGTCAGAGGGTGTTGAATCTGTGGAATTCATTGCCACAGACAGCTATGGAGGCCATGTCATTGGGTATATTTAAAGTGGAGGTTGATAGGCTCTTGATTAGTAAAGGTTATGAGAAGAAGGCAGGAGAATGGGGAAAATAAATCTGCAATGATGGGATGGCAGAGCAGATTGAATGGGCTGAATGGCCTAACTCTACTCCGATGTTTTATGGTCTTATGTGGATCACTGCCTGTAACGTGGTAAGATGCAGCCAGGAGTCAGATCTGCCCAAAAGGTACAAGCTTTTTTTACTATCTGCTTCCAAGGACTGAGGGAAATTGTTTGACTGTCTTACAGAGATGGGCTGATCGAGGCGGTGGGGCCTACACACCTTATCCAGTCCCAGTATCGAGGAGTGGTCTTTGACCGAGAAATAGATGCCAGTGGTATGTGTGTTCTGCCAGGTCAGTACTTCAATGTAATCAGTTTAATTGTCTCCATTCTACAGTGGAGAGAGCTCCAGACTCACTGAACTCTTCTGCTTCTGTCTGGAACTTTGTTATAGGTTTGGTGGATGCACACACACATCCCGTGTGGGCTGGAGACCGGGTTCACGAATTTGCAATGAAGGTAATTGAGCCAGCGAGGGAAAGCTGATAGGGACTTGGCTGATCTTACCTCCACATTCTCATCTGCTCATGGTTACCTTTCACCCCCACCTTTATCATCTGTCCGTCTTTACCTTAACAATTCATCATTCTGTTTCTACCTTCCTTTGATTCATACCCTATTGAAAGTAAAACAAGTCACCGTATCTCTGTTCTAATTAGGTAACCCTTTACGTGTAAATATCTGCTTTTATTTTGTCCCACAAAAGGAAACATCCTTGCCACAGTGAACCTAGGGTGCATCATGGTTTGGTATGGAAACTGCTCTGCACATGATCACAAGAAACTGCAGAGTTGTGGGCAAAACTGCACAGAAACCAGCCTCCACTCCATGAACTCCATCTGTACTTCTCACTAGCTCAGTAAGCAGGCAACATAACCCACACTCCCATCAAGCAAAAGATACAAAAACCTAAAACCACATGCCACCAGTCTCAAGGACAGCATCTACTCCATTGTAATAAGACTATTAAATAGTTTCCTATCAGAATACGATGGACTCTTGACCTCACAATCTACTTTGTTATGATCTTGGAGCTTACAGAATACATGCACTTTCCCTGTAGCTGTTACACTTTATTCTGCATTGTCATTGCTTTACCTTGTTCTACTTCATTGCACTCTGCGTGAACAGTACGCAAGACAAGTTTTTCCCTGTACCTCAGCGTACAGTATATGATAATGATAAACTAATACCTCTCAAGATCCTGCATGTTTGAATCAAGAGTCCTGGCAAATACTGGCTTCTTATTCTACATAACCAGCGTGGGTATTTGGATCCTAAGGCTATCATATTTGTGGCAGTTCGCTGGAGCAGATGCACATTGGCTCACACACTTCCTGCATCATCAGTTCACAAGTTCCTGTGAAGAGCTTTAGGAAAATCAGAATAGATTGTGATAGACACTATATAAATCCATGTTTGTGTTTTAATCAGGAGATCTGAGAAGGCCTCGAGAAAAGTGGGGGCCTGGGCTTGGTAATTGAAGGGGTGGGAGGGGAGCAGGGAGTTTGGGAGAATCTGGCTTTAGGGACTGCGCAGTCATGCAGAAGACAGTGTTTTCCAACTTTCCCTCCTTACTCTCACTATTGACTTTCTAAGTGAAAGATCATTGTCAATGAGAGAATAAGCAACTAGCCCATTTCATGTTAACCTGCTGCTATATTAGAACATAGAACATAAAACAATATTGTGCCATACTTTAAACTTGCTCTGAGATCCCTCTTACATAACCCTCCACTTTTCTACCACCCATGTGCCCTTAATGTATCTGCCTCTCCCACAATCCCTGGCAGGACATTCCACGCACCGAATATTCACTTTGTAAAGATACCTACCTCTGACATCTCCCCTATACTCTCCTCTAATCACCTTAAAAATATGCTCCCTCATATAGCCATTTCTGTCCTAGGAAAAGGTCTCTGGGTGTCCACTGTATCTATTACTCTTCATCTTGTACACCTCTATCAAGTCACCTCTTATCCTTCTTTGTTCAAAAGAGAAAAGTCCTATCTTGCTGAGTCCAATCTGTTAAAATGGAGACTGGCATCACAAGATAATGTTAAATATAATTCCTCAGACCAGGATGACCTGTGATCTAACCGGATCAGAGTGGGTGAAGATAGGCAGCTGAGCTGTAGAGTGTCTGAGTTTATTTTTACAATGTGTTCACCAGCTGGCAGGAGCATCCTACATGGAGATTCACAATGCTGGAGGAGGGATTCACTTTACCGTGGAACACACCAGGAAGGCTTCAGAGGATGAGCTGTTCAACAGCCTGAAGGAGCGACTACTGTGTATGCTGAGAGCAGGGACCACTCTGGTTGAGTGTAAAAGTGGATATGGTCTGAACCTGGACACCGAGGCAAAAATGCTACGGGTGATTGAGAAAGCTCGAAGTGAGCTCAGTGTCAGCATCTCCTCCACTTACTGTGGTGCTCACTCTGTCCCCAGGTAACGTCACCATTGATTGCTAAACAATTAGGTCACGTAAATTTTATTTTCCACCTGTGGATGGTTTAGATGCGCTCCAGACCTGTACCAAGATCCCAGTTAGCAAGACATGAGAGTGCAGATGCTGGAGTCTGGTGCAACAACAAACTTGCTGGAGGAACTCAGCAGGTCAGGCTGGAGGGAAATGATCCAAAATAATATTTTGGATTGAGATCTTTCATCTGGACTGAAAGATAGAGGGAAGATGACCAGTCTAAAGAGATGGGGAGAAGGGGTGACCTGGATGCACCCAGCTTTTGCTCCATCCCTTCTCTTTACAAAATTTCTCTTCTAAGGTTACACCTCACCTGTATCGTTTCTTTGGACTTGATATCTATTGTAATGTGCTGTCTTTCAATCTGGACTCAGTGTTCCAGAACATCTTTAGAGATAAGTATGACCCCTTTGCTTTTAAGCTCAGTAACTGTAATAACAGGCTGTTGTTATTGTTTTTTTTTTTGCAGCCTCAGCCTGACCTGCCACCTTTACTGATTGGAGTTCATACATTCCCCCCCCACCCCACCCCAGTCTATTTCTTCTTGGGCTACAATTACGATCAGATCCTTCAACGTAACGATGCAAAGTGTTATGCTAACCACTACACTACCCGGGGTAATGCTTTACTGTGCATGCAACTGGGGTTCCATTTCTCCTGTTGCCTGTAAAGAGTTTGGAACTTTGTGCATTTCCTCCAGGTACTCCAGTTTCTTCCCATATCCCAAAGATGTATGGGTTAGTAGGTTAATTAGTGTAATTGGGTAGTGCTGGCTCAGTGGACTGGAAGGGCCTGTTACCATGCTGTATCATCTCTCACTTCCCCATGTTCCACTGCATCTTTTATGTGGCTTCCCATTTTGCCAGCCTATGCCTTTCGTTGTTATCATCGTTATTACAGTGCATTCCTGAGTTACATCGTCCTTGTTATAAAATACAGCCAATGATGTCCTGTATACTCAAACTCAGATTATTAATATACATTGAAATATTTTATTTCTGTGACAGAATTTTGAGATGACTGAAAACAACACTCACTGAAATACTTCACAATGAATGAATATAAAATGCACTCAGAATAAAGTTGTTTTAAAAGTGATTTTCCTTTTCCAGAGGGAAGACCATGGGAGAAGCAGTGGATGCAATCATTAATGTTCAGCTCCCCAAACTGAAGGAGATGATGGCAAATGGTGAATTCCACATTGATAATATTGATGTTTTCTGTGAAAAAGGAGTCTTTGACCTGGATGCCACCAGAGCCATTTTACAGGCTGGGAAGCAGCTAAATCTCCAGATTAATTTTCATGGTGATGAACTTCATCCAATGCATGCAGCAGAGGTAAAGCAGAATACATTAGTGAAGCAAATGAACCCACAGCAGCACCATTATTTACAGGCTGCAAATCATTAACTTGCTTGATAACTAATAAACCAAGCTTTAGACACCAAAAGAAAGCTTTAGACACTGTCATCAGAGTCTAGTTAAATGTACCCAGCAAATTAAACTAAATTGGACACCAAGCCACAGAACGAGATATTTGGCCATCAAAAAGAATCAAAGCTTTAGTCAAAGAGAAAGGTTTTAATGATTAAATTAGCTTTACTTGTCACATGTGCATCAAAACATATGTCATTTACGTCAAATGAAATCAGCAAAGATTGTGCTGGGCAGCCCACAAGTATGGCCACGCTTCAGCGCCAACATAGCATGCCCACAACTCACTAACCCTAACCCACATGTCTTTGGAGGAAACCAGAGTAGCTGGAGGTAACCTACACAGTTGCGGAGTGAAATCCAAACTTCGTATAGTTACAGCGTGAATCAAATCCGACCTTACAGCCGGTGCTATAAAGCATTGTTCTGATCGCGATGCCACCAGTCAGCTTAGTTGAGAAGGTGAGAGATAAGTAGAGGGGGGAGGAGACAAGGTTCAAGGAACAGCTCAAAAGAAGAGAGAAGAGTTGAGAGAGAGATGTTCAGAGAAGGAGCTAAAGAATTGAAAGAGTGGCTGCATGTCACAGACCTGTGAAAACCAGGGATAGCAACAGGACCAGAATTGAATGAAACAAAGAAGTTGGCAGATTGGAGAAGGGAAAGAAAGACTGGCATTTGTGGGCAGTGTTCACAGTGTCGGGAGTGTGGCCATGGTAAGATTTGAGCACAAGGATGATATTAATGTTATTGTATAGGCGGTGTAGTCGCAGAGTAACTGTGGTGATGGGGAGATGGATCCATGTGAATAAGTTATGTGTGGCAGATTTGGATTGGCTGAAACTTCCAATGCTGGCTAGGAGAGCTTCAGAATCATTGTCCGGAGGGAGCTTTGGAATTTCCTGAAGGAGCTAAAGCATGTACAGTAGCATCAGATGAGCAGAATTAGGAGATTTTAGCAATGGAGCAGAAACATGGTCAGAGGCTGAGCTCACAGTCCAGTGGCACAAGACAGCAAATGGTTGTGCCTCATAGCAAGCGTGAGATAAATGTGAAGGCTAGACCATGGAAGTAGTGGTGGGGAGGAAATTCTGCTCAGCCTGCATAACCAGTTGGAGATAGCGAGAGGCATGGCTGGATGGATATGAGAGGTGATGGCGAGGCAGAGTTGGGCATCAGTGTTTCAGCAAGTATGGCTAATTCACAAAACTAAAAGGGCTAAGACAGCTGCAGGTGAGCGGGATGAACAGGGACATCATTCCTGTTAAAGGCTTTTTGTTTGTGTCCAGAATTTCATTACAACCTCTGATGCCTCAAATATTGTAAGTGATGGTAATGTGAAGATAGGGGTGTGGGCATTTTAATCCAGCTTAATCTGTCAGTGCTGTCACAATAAATCTTTTTTATTAAATAGCTTGGAGCTGAACTTGGTGCTGCTGCTATAAGCCACCTAGAGGAAGTGAGTGATGCCGGAATAGCTGCCATGGCGACTGCAAAATCATGTGCTGTGCTTCTCCCAACCACTGCCTACATTCTGAGGTATTATGCTTTAATACGGACTCTAAATGAGGTAGAAGTGTGAACGATCTGGCAACTCAGACATCAAACGAGTGACCAGGTTAACAAGGTCAGCTCTGGAGTTCATTTATGGAGGTTCAGAATTGAAGAACCTATGTAGAACTTGGTTTAAACTGGTCATGTAGTACTGGTCACATTTCTGGACCCACATTTCAAAAACACTACATAAATGCAAACACAAAAAGGCTTCACCAGCATGATACATGAATTCAGAGCAGGAAAGGCCACAGAATCCAGAGCTGTTTTCACTGGAAGAGGGACTGATCATCAATGTCATAGAGATGTCCTTCTGTAAGAGGATGATTACATTTGATGGATGGTAACATGAAGTTTCTATTTGTGAGAAAATCCAAAGTGGTCTTAAATATCAGATTAAAGAAATTAGTTAAGGAATCGGGATTTTTTTTCAATCCAAGAAGAGGATAATATATTGAATTAGCTGTTACAGTTCAGGGTTGAGACAAATGGTGTAGATAAGCATTAGATAAATATGTAAAGGGTGGGGGGTTATGTTTGTGGAGTCTCCTGTATAAATACCAACATACTTCGGTCTGGTCAAGTGGACAAATTTGTGGCATAAACTCCTTGTTTGTATATTGTGTGTATAAAGGATATAATTTTTTTAACCAACTTACCCTGCCTATCCATTTATACAACTTCCAAATTGTTTGCAATAATAGTAATAGTCTTTAACTGCCAAAGGGCTTTGTGAACGTCAAGAACCACTTACAAAGTGAATCTTTTTTATCAATGCCAGAACTGTTGTTCTCCATCGAGGTGCATTCCATTTAATCTGTTACTGTTTACATGAGATAATGATTTACGACAGGTTTATCAGTGTTGCTTTTATAAAGGCTGTGTGAATTATAGGTCAGCAAATTCAATCAATAATGGCTATAATAGCAAACATGTTTTGCAAAGTTGGCTTTTTTTAAGGCTGGAGCTATTTGAATTAGTCACAGCATTTACCATTAAATACGTTAGTAATCAAAGTGCAACCTTCCAGTCTGGGTGAAGTTCGTCGAGCTTACTTTACGTGTGGAAGCAAGTTGTACACAATTCTTTGAGATAAGGTTACAGTGAAACTACTGAGTTGAAGTCAGTATACATGTGGCTGATGGAAACCTGAGACCAGGTAAATGAAATTGTCTCACTATACGAGCGTCTGAATCCAGTGACTGCTTGCCACCTCTGCTCACCCTCCAACACCTCCCAACCCAATCACTGAGCTCGGCCTTTGGACCCACGTTGCTTCACTGGTGCACATCCTCACTCAGTCCAACTGCAATATGTTTTGCCATGCCTTTTCTTTTTTACGCATGCTGGTTCTACATAGCACACTAAGGAAGGACACTTCATTCCCACATCATCCACGTCTCTCCCCACCTTCCCCTATCCCAGTGTTCCCATCCCCATCTTTGCTCATCTTAGACTACATCACAGGTGAGAGGAGATTCGGTACAATTGGTCTGGTGAGACCTGGCAGGGTTACAGTATAGAACATAGAGGATCACAGCGTAGTACAGGCACATTGACCCATGATTTGCCACCCTTTTAATCTACTCAAAGATCAAACTAATCTTTCCCTCCACAAACTAGAGAAAATCTGCAAATACTGGAAATCTGAGCAACACACACAAAGCCCACCAGGAAGGTCTCAAAGCTCTCCGCTTTCTTCTGGACACCAGACCCAACCAGTTCCCCTCCACCACAACTCTCCTCTGCCTAGCGGAACTTGTTCTCACTCTAAATAATTTGTCTTTTGGCTTCTCCCACTTCTTTCAAATGAAAGGTATAGCCATGGGTACTCGCATGGGTCCCAGCTATGCCTGCCTGTTTGTCGGCTAAGTTGTAAGTCTATGTTCCAAGCCTACACTGGTGACTGTCTCGCACTTTTCCTATGCTACATCGATGACTACATTGGTGCTGCTTCTTGGACTGTGCTGAACTCGTTGATTTCATGCACTTTGCTTCCAACTTCCACCCTGCCCTCAAATTTACCTGGTCCATTTCTGACACCTCCTTTCCCTTTCTCGATCTCACTGTCTCTATCTCCAGAGACAGCTTATCCACCAATGCCCTTTACAAACCCATGGACTCTCACAGTTACCTCGTCCCACCTTGCTACTTGTAAAAACGCCATCCCCTTCTCTCAATTACCTCCACTGCATCTGCTCTCAGGATGAGGCTTTTTATTCTAAAACAAAGGAAATGTCCTCCTTTTTCAAAGAAAGGGGCTTCACTTCCTCTACCATCAACACCACCCTCAACCGCATCTCTTCCATTTCATGTACGTCTGCTCTTACCCCTTCCTCCTGCCACCCTACTAGAGATAGGATTCCTCTTGTCCTCACCTAACACCCCACCAGCCTTCGTGTCCAGCACATAATTCTCTGAAACTTCTGCCACCTCCAATGGGATCCCACCACCAAGCACCTTTCCCACCCCAACTCCCCCCCCCCCCCCCCCACTTTCTGCTTTCTACAGAGATCGCTACCTATGCAACTCCCTTGTCTATTCATCTCTCCCCACTGATCTCCCTCCTGGCATTTACCCTTGCAAGCAGAACAAGTGCTACACCTGCCTTTGCACCTCCTCTCTCGCTACTATTCAGGGCCATAAACGCCTTTCCAGGTGAGGTGACACTCACCTGTGAGCTTGTTGGGGTCATTTACTGTGTTTGATGCTCCCAGTGTGGCCTCTTGTATGTCGGTGAGACCCGACATAAATTGGGAGACTGCTTCGCTGAGCATCTATGCTCTGTCTGCCAGAACAAGTGGGATCTCCCAATGGCCACCCATTTTATTTCGACTTCCCATTCCCATTCCAATACTGTATGTCCATCCATGGCCACCTCCATTGACATGATGAGGCCACACTTAGTTTGGAGGAACAACACCTTATATTCTGTTTGGGTAGCCTCCAACTTGATGGCATGAACATCGATTTCTCAAACTTCTGGTAATGCTCCCCACACTTACCCTCCTTCACCATTCCCCATCTGCTTTTCCCTCTCTCGCCTTATCTCCTTGCCTGCCCATCACCTCCCTCTGGTGCTTCTCCCTCCTTTTTCTTTCTTCCATGGCCTTCTATCTCTTTCACCAATCAACTTCCCAGCTCTGTTTTTCATCCCTCCTCCTCCAGGTTTCACTATCACCTGGTGTTTCTCTCTCGCCTTCCCCCACCTTTAAATCTACTCTTCAGCTTTTTTCCTCCAGTCTTGCTGAAGGGTTTTGGCCCAAAATGTTGATTGTACATTTTTTTTTTCCCACAGATGCCACCTGGCCTGCTGAGTTCCTCCAGCATTTTGTGTGCAGTGCTCTGGTTTCCCTCCTCTGTTTTTCTGTCTTCCATGTGGCTAAGAGTCATTTAAATGCCCTAATGCATCTGCTTCTACCACACCTCTCAGGGTATTCTATGTACTCGCCACTCTCTGTAAAAAAAAAATAAAAAAATAATGATAATCTTACCTCTGACATCCCTCTTATACTTCCCTCCATAGCAATTTGAATTATCTTTGCTTTCCCATTGTGAACCTCATTTATTTTGTAGAGAGGAGTTTGTTACTGACTTGGTTGCTGGAGTCCATTCAATATTTTTGTACTTTGGATTAGCCAATGGGCAGAAGACTCTTCCTTTACCCCTTGTTCTGGACTCCATCTCTATCATCTATAAACACTCTCTTTCTCAATTATCTCTAGTTTTGTGATTTTTATTTTTTGCAGTTTCAATGCACACTACAGTTATCCTTAATCCTGACCATCAGTCTTATAAAATCAATGCTTTTGGTCCCTTTTTGCACTTTGATGTTTTGTGGTTTCTTTCTACCTAGCAGACTTAATTGTACTGACTAACACCTTCTTATAGTTTATCTTCATTTTCCATTAATTCTAGACTTTGCTAAGACCCCATTCCACCAGATGAGAATATTATTATCTATATCGTGCTCATTCTATGTTCTAAAACACAGGAGATTCTGCGGATGCTGGAAGTACAGAGTAACACACACAAAATGCTGGAGGAACTCAGCAGGTCAGGCAGCATAATGAAGAGGAGGAAAACTTAATTATATTGTGTTATTTGGATCCAAAGTTTTAACACATACCCTATTGCATTACCAAAAGTTAGATACAGGGTTATACTTTATGCTGAATTTTAGGATTAACAGATGAAGTGAGGCTGTGACAAGACAACCCAACACCCTTTTGTAGAAGAGTAAAAATAATACCATACAGAAGGAAGAAGGTTCCTACTTAGCCACAGCCAATAATAATGTCTTCCCATTGTCTAGAAGTGTGTCCTCAGAGTTGTTAAGGGTCATTAATCTTCGAACAATTAATGAATTTTTCAGGGCTATATCTGAGCAGCTTTGGGGGTCACTAGTTCCATCTCCACTAAAACAGCTGAGAGATGTTAGATGACCATTTGTTCACATATGTCAATTAGTATAATTTCTTGACAACTGGTTGTATGGTCCAAGCACCCACCACTCTACGTAAAAACAAAATGTACTTTTGACATCCTGTCTATACTTTCTGATAATCATCTTAAAATCATGGCCCCTCATAATCCCACTTTATTCTCCCCACAATCCCATCAATTCCCCCAGATTCTACCACACACCTGCACACTGGGAGAACTTAACCTATCAACTCACACACTTTTGGAACGTGGTAGAGAACTGCAACTTGGGGGTCTCCAGGAGAATGTACAAATTCCGCGTGGACCAGCCTTACAATAATAAACCAATTACTATTGTTTTGTAAGGTTAGTAACATAGCACTCCATGTCTTGTATTCTATGCCCATGTGGACTGAAAAGCCAAAGAAAACAGATTGGTTTCCCATAAAATTGTACTTGTGTGTACATAGAACATTACAGCACAACACAAGCACTTCAGCCTATAGAGTTGTGCCAACCATATAACCTATCTATTCCCTCCCTCCAACGTAGCCTTCCATTTTTTTCATCAATGTGCTTATCTAAGAGTTCTTTAAATATTCTTGATGTATCTGCTTCTACAGGGAATTACATGTACCCACCACTCTCAAAATCCCATTGACCATAAGATATAGGAGCAGAATTAGGCTACTTGGCCTATCAAGTCTGCTCCACTATTCCATCATGGCTGATTTATTATCCTCTCAACCCCATCCTCCTGCCTTCTCCCCATAACCTTTCATTACCTGACTAATCATGAACCTATCAACCTCTGCTTTAAATATCATCATCTTCTTCTTGGAGTCGTCGGGGCACTGTCATGACAAGCTTTTTGGTGTTCTCATCATGCAGCGTGTCTTAGGCATCTGAAACCTGGCGGAGCCCATCCCTCTCCAGGTTTGACCACATCTGATTTCCTCCAACTAGTTGGCTCACCTTGGTCGTGAACACATGGCCGTTATAGTTCATCTGAGAGCCTTTCCGCCCCAGCCAGTGACTTCATCATGGAAGTCATTCATCAGTGGTGCCGTGTCAACACCACTCCCTCACATGGTTTAGCCCGCCAACTGAAGCGGTTTACTGGGGTATGGCACTTGGAGCCAACACATAAGAGATTTAGGAGATGGATGAGGACCAGTGAATTAGGGAGAAAATTAAAAACTCAGAGGCACAAAGGGACTTGGAAGTCCTCATGCAGGACTTCCTATAGGTTAACTTGCAGGTTGAGTTAGTGGTAAGGAAGGAAAATGCAATGTTAGCATTCATTTTGTGAGGACTAGAATATAAAAACAAGGATGTAATGTTTGAGACTCTACCTCAAACTGCACGTGGAGTATTGTGAGCAGTTTTGGGCCCCTTATCTAAGAAAAGATGTGCTGATATTGGAATAGGTCCAGAGGAGTTCAGGGGATTAATTCTGGGAATGAAAGGGTTAATGTATGAGGACATTTGATGGCTATGGCCCTATACTTGCTGGAGTTTAGAATAAATGGTGGGGGGGGGGGAATTCACATTGAAACCTATAAAATATTGAAAGGCTTAGAATGAGTGGATGTGGAAAGAATGTTTCATATAATGGCTGAACCCAAGACCAGAGGGCACAGCCTTAGAATAGAGAGACATGCATTTAGAACCAAAACAAGGTGACCTTTGACAAGGTGTCACACATGAGGCTGCTTAACAAGCTATCAGCTCATGGTATTACAGGAAAGATTCTAGCATGGATAAAGCAGTGGCTGATTGGCAGGAGACAAAAAGTGGGAATAATGGGAGCTCTTTCTGCTTGACTAGTGATGTTACACTGGGGTCTGGATTGGGACCAATTCTTTTTATGTTATATGTCAATGATTTGGATGATGGAATTGTTGGCTTTTGTGGTTAAATTTGTAGACAATACAAAGATAGGTGGAGGAGTAAGCAGTGTTAAAGAAACCCACAGAAGGATTAGATTGATTAGGAGAATGGTCAAAGAAGGGGCAGTTGGAATACGGTGTCAGGAAATGTATGGTCATGCACTTTGGTAGAAGAAATGAAAGGGTTGACTATTTTCTAAATAGAGAGAAAATTCAAAACTTTGAGGTGCAAAAGGACTTGGGAGTCCTTGAGCAGGATTCCCTAGAGGTTAATTTGCAGGTTGAGTCTGTGGTGAGGAAGGCAAATGCGATGTTAGTGTTCATTTCAAGAGGACTAGAATATGAAAGCAAGGATGCAATGTTGATTAGGCACCGCTGAGGCCTCACAGTGTTTTGAGAGCAGTTTTGTGCCCCTTATTTAAAAAGAAAGTGCTGACATTGGAGAGGGTTCAAAGGAAGTTTACGAAATTGATTCCAGGATTGAACGGCTTGTCACATGAGGAACATTTGATGGCTCTGAGCCTGTGCTCACTGGAATTCAGAAGAATGAGGGGGGGATTTCATTGAAACATATTGAATGTTGAAAAGCCTTAATAAAGGGATGTGGATAGGATGTTTCCTATGGGTAAGACCCTAGGACACATCCTCAAAACAGAGGGATATCATTTAGAACAGAGATGAGGAGGAATTTCTTTTGGCAAAAAGTGATGAGTTTGTGGAATTTGTTGCCATAGGCGGCTGTGGAGGTCAAGTCATTGGGTACATTTAAGGTAGAGGTTAATAGATTCTTGATTAGTCAGGGCATGAAGGCATACGGGGAGACAGCAGGAGATTGGGGCTGAGAGGGAAATGGATCAGCCATGATGAAATGGTGGAGCAGACTCAATGGGCCAAATGGCCTAACTCTGCTCCTATATCTTGTGACTTTTTCCAGGTGGAAAAATAGGCTGAAAAATTGCAGATGGAATTTAATACAGACAATTGTGAGGTTTTGCACTTCGGGAGGACCAACCAGGGTAGGTCTTAAATGGTGAGTGGTAGGATCTGGGAACACAGGTCCATAATTCATTGAAAGTAGTGTCACAGGTAGATAGGGTCGCAAAGAAAGCTATTGAGTACAAGAGTTGAGACGTTACGTTGAAGTTGTATAAGTCATTGGTGAGGCCTCATTTGCAGTACTGTGCACAGTTTTGGGCACCAACCTACAGGAAAGATGTAAATTAGATTGAAAGAGTACAGAGAAAATTAACAAGGATGTTGCCAGGACTGGAGGACCTGAGTTATAAGGAAAGATTGAATAGGTTAGAACTTTATTCCCTGGAATGTAGAAGATTGAGTGGAGGTATACTGAATTACGAGGGGTTGGACAACGAGAGGTCATGAGTTAATGGTGAAAAGTGAAATGTTTAAGGGGAACATGAGGGGTAACTTCTTTCCTCAGAGAGTGGTGAGGGTGTTGGAAGAGCTGCCAGTGCAAGTAATGAATGCAATTTCGATTTCAACATTTAAGAGAAACTTGGATAGATACATGGATGGTAGAGGTATGGAGGGCTAGGGTCCAGACGTAGGTTGATAGGAGTAGGCAGTTTAAATAGTTTAGCAAGGACTAGATGGACCAAATGGCTTGTTTCAGCGCTGTAGCTTTCTATGAATCTGGATTCCTGTATCTTAGGGATGACTGTAGCTCCTATCTATCATCTCCTCATTCTCCTGAACGAGCCAAAGATCATTGAGCTACAGCTCCAGTTCCTTAACATGGTTCCTAAAGAGCTACAGCTTGCTGCACTTCATGCAGATATAATTATCAGGGAGATTAGAGGTCTTGCAGAGTTCCCACATCTAGCACTAACCCTGATCCCATTTTCAATACACTAGGGAGGCACTAATAGACAAAGAAAGAGAAAGAAAAATCTTACAAGAAAGTTACGTAGAGGCTCCGCCTGTTCTCACCCATGGTTACTGAGCCAAAACCTAACCACTCTAGCACTCACGCCAATGGCTACTTCTTTTTGTTGATCTTTGATGAGTGCCAAAGAGATCAATATGATTGCTGCCTGCCAAAAAGTCCCAAAATGCCCCGAGCTCTTTTTAAACCTTGCACCGTCTCAGCCAATCAAGTGACTCCTCACAATGATTGTAGCCCACTGAAATAACCCTTTGTATTAACCATTTCCAAGCTGGGGAAAAAGTCTCTGGCCATACATTTGATCTATACCTGTTGTCCTGTATACCCATCAAGTCACCCACCTCTTGTCCTCTTTCACTCCAGAGAGAGAAGATCTAGCTTGCTCAACCTAACCTTGCTAGACATCAAATACAGGAGTTTAGACTGTCGTAGACAGTAGAGAAGGGGCGGTACTGGATGTAATCCTAGGGAGTGTAGCAGGGTAAGTGGTTGTGAGCGCATGAGAATTTTGGAGATTGTGACCCTAACCCTGTTAAATTAAGTTTGGGATTGCTCCTGGGATGCTTACTGGCTGTTATATGTATTTAGTAATTTGAGTATGAATGTGATTAGTAAGTTTATAGATCTCATGAAAATTGGTGGTGGTGTTGATAGCAAAGAAGATAGTTCCAAGCTACAGAATGGTATTGATCAGTTAGTAAGATGGCAAGAGTGATGTACCTGGAACTTAATCCCGATAAGTGGGAGAACTAATAAAGGTAGGACACACCATTCAGAAGGTCTTACAGAGTATTGAAGAACAGGGGACTGTGCTGTATGACTCTTTGAAAATGGCTGACTAAAATCCCTAGCATAACGCTGGTACTCTATAATAGTCAGGAAGCAATTTTCCCTTTAATGGCAAAATATGCAGCTTTGTCCAGGACGTATATAATTGGTGATACCTTTCCTTTCAAATAATGTAGAAAAAGTCTGTACAGATATTTCCAACACAGATATATATGTTTTATCATATAAAGGCATTAATGTTTCCAATCAGCGATAAAGGGGCTAGAGGAACAAGATCTTGTTTCACCTCCTTGTGCTGCCCACCTTGTTGCCAAGGTTCTGCAAGTTGGCAGCCCAGAGTGGGTCCAATGTACAAGACTAACTTGTTAGCCATGACAGATAAGTAACTAAAACTCATGAGTCTAATTAAAATAGCAATCTGTGAGTTGATGTTAATGAAAAATTTCTAGAAAATGTTCATTGACTGATGAACATTCTTCAAATCTGGGAACTAACTGATGTGGTTGGTTCCTGTCCAGTAAAGTGTAAAAGGTCCTGGGCTGTAAAGTGTAAAAGGTCCTGGGCTGTAAAGTGTAAAAGGTACTGATTCATGTGCTCAGCTGTAAGATGTGTTGATTCGTGTCCAGTGACGAGACCTCAACTGTAAAGCACAAAGAAAGCCAACCACTGACACAGTCATAACAGCCAGTAATGGTCCAATCCTAACAACTTAAAGTGAAAATAGCACAGAGACGAATGAAAATTGTCTATTCACTGCCATTAAGCACAAATCCAGCAAGCAAGGTATGGGGTAAGAGGGTAAGGATTGTTTAAAAAGCCACAGGTGTAGACAGTAGATAAATGATCAGGAATTCTTAGAGAAGTTATGAAGGTTGGGGTGCAGAAAAATTGGCTGGTAGAAATAGTTACTGTTTGTGAACAATGAACTGGACTGCTTCACTAGTTGTATAAAGTTTGCTATGGTCCACTATAATAAGAAGAAAACTAACCTGAGCAGCTTCACGTTCCTTCACATCAACAGGTTGTATTCATATTGCACCATGGACAGAGGAGGGTAGTCAGACCCAAATGGACACAAAGCTGAAGAACTGGAAGTAGTTTTAGAAGTGAAGATACAGAATCTTAAAGGAGATACAGCGAGAGCAGAGGTTTAGGGAGGTAATCCTACAAGCCAGCTTCCGGCTGTTCAATGTAGGGATGTCAATGTGAGGCAAAAGCATGGAGTAAATCTAAACTAAAGTCACAGGAACCATTGTTGATAAATGATTTCAGGCTATAAACAATGCTATTCTGACGAAGTTTTCAAAACATTTTCAGGCTTAAAACCCCACGTGCTCGGGACATGCTGGATGCTGGAGTGATTGTTGCTCTGGGCAGTGACTTTAACCCCAATGCATACTGCTTTTCTATGGTAAGTGATACTATACTTTGATCGTTTTATACTTAGAACCAATTAAAGTTTAATCAAACTAAACTTTGATTAGTTACACTTTACATGATTGGTGAACAGATAGGTCATGTTTTTTATGAGGACCTTTTGGGGCAGAAAATCAAAGAGCTTGTATTTCAATAGCACCCTTAAGGAATACAAACAGAAAATGCTGGAAAAATTCAATCGGTCAGTCAGAATTTATGGAAAGAGAAACAGAAAAAGTTGTAACAGAATGTGATGGAACCCTTCATCTCAACAATGTGAAGATACTTTAAAGTCTCTTACCATAAATTGATAGATTGTCATATCTGACGATGACAGATGTGCACTTCTTTAAATACATGAGAAATTGTGCGGGAGATTTTTTAAAGTGGAAAAACCGTTGTACTGCGGCAGTTCCACTCTCCTGACCTCGGAAGTCCAGTGATACAAGTACTTGTCACAGCTGGGGTCTTCCTTACTTGCAGTGAATGTCCATGACTTCTTTAGTGCATGTCTTGTCCTTCACTCGCCGCATAATGTTGCAGAGAAGCCTTCCTGGCCTTTGGGTCTCACTGCGGATATCATCCATGCAGTCCTCTGGAGCTGACCTCGCATGCTAGAACAGGCATGTCCCTATCTCACCAGGGTATGAGGTCTATTGGAAGTCCTCACCTGGTTTAAGCCACCTGTCGACGTGGTATACCAGGGTTGCATGCAAGCAGCTACTTGGAGCCAAAGGTGTGAACTGAGTGTCCAATGGGGACTAAAGGTGAATGATGCCCCAGAGCGGAAATGAAAAGCCCCTTCACCAGAACTACTACCACTCCCTGGACACCCCATACATCCCAATAATACAGTGCCTTGAAATAGTACTCAGCCCATATTTTCACATTTTACTGTCTCATTTTCTATATTTAAAATGTATTGAAGTAGGATTTTTGAGCTAACCTACAAAACATTGTGCATCATGTCAAATCAAAAGAAAAATTCCAAAGCCTGTCAACAATTTCCCAAAAATTAAAAACCAAAATTGTGAGGCCGAAGAAGTATTTATCCCCTTTGTAATTACTGCGCTAAATTCCCTCAGGTACAATATACTGTATTATCTTACCAACTCACTCAATTTACTAATGTAGAAAATTGGAGGATCACCTGTTTTCAATGAATTCATAAGATTAATAGCCTATAAAGTCTTTCTGTAAGGTCCAACAGTATGGTAGATTTTCAACAAATTAAACCAAAATGAAGACAAAAGAGCATTCAAGGTAAGTCAAGCTAATGATATTAGAGAAGCACAAGTCTGGGGAAGAGTACAAGACCATCTCAAAGTCACTGAACATACCTCGAAGCTCAGTGCAGTTCACCATGAAAATGTGGAAAAAATATGAAACCACAGCCACGCTGCCTAGATCAGGCTGCCCCTTTAAACTCAATCGCCAGGGAAGAATGCCACTTGTAAGAGAGGCTACCATGGTGGCAACAGTCACTCTGAAGTCAGTGACAGCAATTGGAGATGAAGTTCATGGCTCCACGATATCGAAGGCCTTGCACAAAAAGGGTATTTATTTCAGAATAGCAAGGCAGAAGCCCTGGTCCAAAAAAAAGGTATATCCTTGCCTGTAAAGTCTTTGCAAAGCTTCACTTAGAAGATACTGTAAAGATGTGGAAGAAGATCTTGTGGTCAGATGAGAATAAAGTGGAACTCTTTGGCCTCAACACTAAGCAGTATGTGTGGTGTAAATGTAATACTGTACATCAGCCAGGTAATATCATCTCTACTGTAAAGTATGGTCGAGGTGCCATCGTGCTGAGGTGATGATTTTCAGCTGCAGGGACTGAAAATGGGAAGATGTTTGCTGCTAATTACCTGCCAGCTTTTGCCAGAAACCTTAAACCGGGGAGGAAGTTTGTCTTTCAGCAGGACAATGGCCCAAAGCACACTGCCAGAGCAACCATGGAGTGGCTTCAAATGAAGAAAGTTGATGTCCTTGAGTGCCCAAGTCAGAGTCCTGACCTTAACCAGATGGAACATCTCTAGCAAGACCTCAAGACTGCTGTCCACCATTGCTCCCCAACTAACTTGGCACAGCTTGAGGAATTTTGCAAGGAGGGATGGGAAAATCCTGCTCCATCATTGGTGCAAAGCTAATAGAGACATCCAAAAAAATTACTGGCTGTAATGCTGCAAGAGGTGGTTCAACTAAATACTGAGCAAAAAGGCATGAATACTTCTGAACTGCTGACATTCCAGTTTTTCATGCTTTGCAATTTTCCCTGTTTTTGGGGGTCTGTTGTGGAAAAAGGAGCATGTGGTTCACAAATAAAAATTCTCAGTTAAATTGATCCAAATCTGAAAAAATTAGTGTTAGGCAGGTTGAATTTAACAGAGAGCTGCTGAAAAGAAGCGAAGCGATTATCAATGAAGAGATCTTCAAAATGTCTAATGCCCTTCCTATACCAAACATGGAATGCTGAATCGAACGTGGTAGGTAAAAAAAGGTGATTATGTGCGACAGGGCTAGAAACGGAAAACCCCTGGAAACCATAGCATTTCCTGAACTGAGCCCATATACGCAAAGTGTGTCTAACAAGAGGATTAACTATTGATCTGGGCAGACTACTAGGGAGTGCAGAGCCAAGAAGTGCAGAGATGGATAATTATTTAGTGGAGCTCAACTCCATTGCCACCCAGTTAGGGCACTCGGGTTGGCCGTGGAAGAAAGACCAGGAGGTAGCACAACGTATATTAGCTGCCCAATAATATAAGCGAAAGTTAGGTAAAGCCATGCCACCCTCTTTTTTAGATTTTTGGAGGTGGATTTTATTAATTCTAGAGTGCTTATTCTGCCACAGATATGACAAAATAATAGAGTCCAAGGAATCAAAAAAAGATTTAGGAATAAAAATTGGGATAGATTGAAATAAGTATAAAAATTTGGGGAGAACATACATTTTAACAACATTAATACGACCTACCAAAGACATAGATAGAGGTGACCATTGTACCAGACTCTGTTTTGTAGCATATGAAAGATTGACAAAGTTTTCACGAAAGAGATCTTTAAACTTCCTTGTGACTGTAATTCCAAGATAAGTAAATTGATTATGGACTACTTTAAAAGGGAGATCACGAAATATTAGTTCTTGTGCTTCTTTATTAATTGGGAAAAGTTCACTCTTATGTAAGTTGAGTTTATAGCCAGAGATCTGGCTAAACTGGTCAAGAAGTGAAAACATTAGAGGTAAGGATGTAGACGGATATGAGAGAAAGAGTAGTAAGTCATCAGCATAGAGAGAGACTTTATGCTCAACATCCCCTCTCCAAATCCCGGTCAATTCAGGACATTTTCGAAATGCTATCGCCAGAGGTTCTATAGCCAAATCAAAGAGAAAGGGACTTAAGGGGCATCCCTGACGGGTGCCACGTTTGAGATTGAATACTTGGGATTTCTGAAAGTTAGTTAGAACAGAAGCAGTAGGACACAGGTACAGCAATTGGATCCAAGAGATGAAACTTTGGCCGAGGTCAAATTTTTCTAAGACTGCAAAAAGGTAGTTCCACTCTATACGATCAAGTGCTTTCTCCGCATCGGGGGAAATAACACATTCAGGAGTCCCAGTTGGAGCTGAGTATAAGATATTAAATAGACGCCGAATGTTAAAAAAAGGGAGACGGTTTTTAATAAAGCCTGTTTGGTCATCAGAGATAATGGAGGGAATAACGGTTTCTAATCTATGAGCCAACACTTTAGCTAAGATCTTTACATCAACATTGAGCAGAGAGATCGGCCTGTACGAGGAACACTCTGTTGGGTCTTTGCCCTTTTTTAAAAGAAGAATAATAGATGCCTCATTGAAAGAGGGTGGCAATTTACTGTAATTAAACGAGTCAGGTAATACTGAAAGTAACTGAGGAGAAAGAAGTGAAGAGAATGATTTATAAAATTCTACAGGGAACCCATCAGGTCCAGGAGATTTCCCTGAGGACAGTGCAGAAATTGCAAAAGATATTTCTTCTGATGATATAGGCGCATTGAGTTTGGCTTTGAAATCAGATGAGAGTGAGGGGATATTCAGATTCTGTAAAAATTGATCAACAGAGATATTGTCATTCAGAGATTCAGAGGAATAAAGCCGAGAATAAAAATTTTTAAATGCGTCATTAATTTCTAAATGATCCAATGTAAAGTCTCCGTTCTCCTTCCGGATCTTTGTAATATGTTGTTTGGCTTTGGAACGCCTCAGCTGATTGGCTAGGAATTTACCAGACTTATCCCCATGAATGTAAAAGCAACTCTTGCTTTCGAGAAGTTGGCGTTCGACAGGTTGAGTGGACAGAAGGTTAAATTTAGTTTGGAGTTCAACGCGCTTCTTGTATAATTCAGGGTTCTTAGTTTGGGCATATATTTGATCCAAATCTTTAATCTGGTTAATGAGGTCTGATAGATCTGCACGGGATCTTCTGTTGAGATTTGCTGTGTAAGAGATTATTTGACCCCTCAGATATGCTTTCATGGCATCCCAGACAATCTGGGATGGCACTTCAGGTGATGTATTAGTGTTAAAATAAAAGGTTACCTGATCCTTAATAAATTTTACAAAATCATCATCTGATAATAAAGTTGAATCAAACCGCCAGTGTTTATTCCTCTGAGGGAGACCAGGAAAGTTCAGAGAGAGGGTAATTGGGGCATGGTCAGAAATCAGTATACTCTGATAGTCACAAGAGTGGGCAAATGGGATAAGTTGGTTATCGAGTAAGAAATAGTCAATTCTAGTGAAGGTATGGTGAACATATGAGAAAAAAGAATAATCTCTCTCCGTAGGATGGAGGAAACACCATATAGCAGAGATACCAAAATTAGAGAGAAACGATTGGATAGCTAAGGCAGATTTAGTAGGTGATCTGGTAACAGAGGACGATCGATCCAGTTTAGGATCCAACCAACAGTTGAAGTCACCACCCAGTATAAGAGAGTATGAGTTTAAGTCTGGTAGTGAGGAAAAAAACCGTTCAAAAAAGTTAACATCATCAAGGTTGGGGGCATACAGGTTTGCTAGTGCAACTTTAGTGTTATATAGTTTACCAGAAACAATAATAAAACGGCCATTTGTATCAGATATTTTATTATGGAGTTCAAAAGGAATATTTGAGTTAATAAGAATGGAGACTCCCCTAGCTTTAGCGGCAAAGGATGAATGAAAATGCTGACCCGCCCACTTTGACAGAAGCCGGGAGTTATCAAAACAACGAATATGAGTTTCTTGAAGGAAAGCAATGTCAGCTTTGAGTTGTTTGATATGTGAGAATACCTTCCTCCTTTTAACAGGGTGATTCAATCCCTTTACATTCCAGCTCACGAATTTAAGTGCACTAGCCATTATCAATTACTAATGCATAAAAGGCAGCAGGCATATAAAAAGTCAAGCAGTACAATAGCAGTCTGGGAGCAGAGATGTAAACATAGATTCGTAAAATCAAAACATAGACATGTCCTGAGCAATAAAGAGAAACAATAAATACAGTGAGTGATGTTGGAACTGGAAAACCACCCCACCCACACAACCCAAAACTAGACAGCTACCAAAACAAGTAGCTAGCTCTACCAAAAAAATTAACCCAAATACAACTTCCAGATCTGTGTGTGATATACTGTTTTAGTGTCATGGATAGAGGGGAATATAAAGGCCAAGATGCAATGGAATCTTACACATCAATTTTAAAGGACATTGGGTTTAAAGTGTTATCTGAAGATGCCATCTACAACAGGATCCTACCACTAAACATTTCTTTCCCTCCACACATTCTCTGCTTTCTGTAGGGGTCACTCTCTCTGTGACACCCTTGTCCATTCATCCCTCCCCACTGATCTCCCTCCTGGCAAGTGGGATAAGTGCTACACCTGCCCCTACACCTCTCCTTCACCCCATTCAGGACCATAAGCAGTCATTGCAGGTAAGGCAACACTTCACCTGCAAGTCTGGTGCTGTTGTCTACTGTACTTTTCCAGTTGCAGCCTCTTCTACACTGGTGAGACCTGACATAGATTTGGGAACTGCTTCATTGAGCACCTTCACTCCGTGTTAGAAAAGACAGGTTTCCCGGTGTTAACACGTTTCAATTTGACTTCCCATTCTCATTCGGATATGTTGGTCCATGGCCTCCTCTACTGTGAAGATGAGACTTCTCTCGGGTTGAATGAGCAACACCTCATATTGCATCAGTGTAGCCTTCAACCTGATGACATAAACAAGATCAATTTCTCTAACTACCAGTAATTTCTACCCCCATCCCTTCTCTTTCTCTGTTCCCCACTCTGGCTCCCCTTTTACCCTTTTCTCCTCATTTCCACATCACTTCCTTTTGATGCCTCTCTTCCTTTTCTCCCGTGCCTACTGTCCTCTCCAATCAGGTACCCTCTTCTTCAGCCCTTTAGCTCTTCCATCTATCACTTCCGAGCTTCTTACTTCATTCCCCTTCCCTACCCACTTCCTTCCCCCTCGTCTGGTTTCATCTATCACCTGCCAGCTTGTGCTCCTTCTCCCCCCCCCCAGCTTCTTATTCTTACTTCACTCCCCTTCCCTACCCAGTCATCTTATTCTGTCTTCTTGTACCTATTTATTCTGTCTTCTTTCCCCTTCCTTTCTAGCTTTCCAGTCCTGATGAAAGGTCTCAGCCCAGAACTTTATCTGTTTATTCTTCTGCCTAGATACTCCCTGACCTCCAAACTACACAGTGTCCTGACTTGGAAATAACCATTTCTGTTGCTTCCTCAGCAAGTTTCTCCAGCATTTTGTGTGTGTTACTCTGAGTTTCTAGCATCAGCAGAAACTCCTGTGTTAGTCTACTGTATTTTGTTTTCCACAGAACTGTTTTATGCAAATATCATCTTCTATGAGTGAGGCTGCATCTCACTTGGTTCTTTATTGATAACCAGTCTCCACAAACTCTACTTGTTTGACTGTTTTTTCCCTGCAGCCAATGGTTATGCACATGGCCTGTGTAACCATGAAGATGACGATGGCCGAGAGCCTGGTGGCTGCCACTATCAATGCTGCGTACGCTCTTGGAAAATCCAAATCCCATGGCTCTCTGGAAGTGGGCAAAGAGGGGAACATCCTCATCATTAATGCACCCAGGTAGGTCATGCAACACTAGAGTCAAACCACCTACCCTTGACATCTTTGGCACTCCAGTAACACCATCTTCAACATTCTGGGGTCTCCACTGACCAAAACTGAACTGGATGAGCCAAAAGAGCAGATTCAATGCTGCTATCCTTGGGCATGACTCACCTCCTGGTTTTCCAAAGTAGTTCTGCCATGTACACAGCTTGTTGGAATACTTCCCATTTGTCTGGTTGGCAGCTGCTCCAAAACCACTCAGCAATCACAGCTTAGAGCAGCAGAAATGATGGGCACAAGTCAAATTTCAACATTAAAAAGAAGTTTAGATAATTACGTGGATGGGAGGGAATGGAGGGATGTAACCATATAACAATTACAGCACAGAAACAGGCCATCTCGGCCCTTCTAGTCCGTGCGGAATGCTTACTCTCACCTAGTCCCACCTACCTACACTCAGCTCATAACCCTCCATTCCTTTCCTGTCCATATACCTATCCAATTTTTTTTTTTAATGACAAAATCAAACCTGTCTCTACCACTTCTACTGGAAGCTTGTTCCACACAGCTACCACTCTCTGAGTAAAGAAGTTCCCCCTCGTGTTACCCCTAAACTTTTGCCCCCTAACTCTCAACTCATGTCCTCTTGTTTGAATCTCCCCTACTCTCAATCGAAAAAGCCTATCCACATCAATTCTATCTATCCCCCTCATAATTTTAAATACCTCTATCAAGTCCCCCCTCAACCTTCTACGCTCCAAAGAATAAAGTCCTAACTTGTTCAACCTTTCTCTGTAACTTAAGTGCTGAAACCCAGGTAACATTCTAGTAAATCTCCTCTGTACTCTCTCTATTTTGTTGACATCTTTCCTATAATTCGGTGACCAGAACTGTACACCCTGAGCAGGTGGAAGAGACTCGGCAGAATAACAGTTCAGCGGACTGGATGGGCCAGAGGGCCTGTTTCTGTGCTGTAGTGCTCTATGATTCTATGACTCATCCAGGATAAATCAGCCAACCTGATAGTCACCTATCCACTATCCTTAATGTTTATTCCCTCAGTCTATGTGAACCATCTACAAAATATACTAAACTTCTCCAAATGCAGCTTGCAATCTTGCCACCTCTAACACCAAGAAGGACAAAGGTAGCAAATACATGGGATCACCTCTCCTCAAACTGTACAGTGTCCTGACTTGGATATAAACATTTCTGATCCTTCCTCAATGTTAGGTCTAAATCCTAGAGCTCCTCACCCAAGAGCAGACCAGAGCACCTTCACCGTAAGGACTGTGGCATCTCAAGAAGGTTGTTCAGTTCCTCCCCCCGCCCCACCAACCCTTTCAAAGGCAATTGGGGATTGACAGTAAATAACCATGGGGTATCTTTTGGGACAATTTTCCACAGTCATGCATTAAAATAGAAATAGATTTACAGTCTGAAACATATCTATTTATTAAATGTTTTGGATTACCTGAGAATTTTTAAAATACCTACACTGAAGCAGTTACAAGTGAAAAGGAAATCGAATCTAGTTATAGCCAATTAAACCTCAAAATATTCTGTTCTGTGCTGTATTGTTTGAAGTTCTATTACCAACCTCCTCCAATAGTTTCCCTACCACACCATTCTATAGCTTTAAGGATTTTACTTGAAGTATAGTGAGTTTTCAGTATTTATACGGTGCACTTTGTTCAGTTCCGCACAGCTTGTTATAGGAAGGATGTAGAACCTTTAGAGAGCAGGCAGAGGAGATTTACTATGATGTTGCCTGGATTGGAGAGCAAGTCTTATGAGGAAGGGTTGAGCAAAGGAGGGTGAGAGGTGAATTGATAAAGGTGTACAAGATGATAAGAGACAGCAGACCATAAGACATAGGAGCTGAATTAGGCCATTCAGCCCATTGTTTGCTCTGCCATTTCACCATGGCTGATCCTGGATCCCACTCAACCCCATACACCTGCCCTCCCACCATATCCCTTGATGCCCCGAGCAATCAGGAATCTATCAATTTCCGCTTTGAATATACGCACAGACTTGGCTTCCAACACTGTCTGTGGCAGAGCATTCCACAGATTCACTGGTCTTTTGCCTAAAGAATTCCTCTTTACTTCTGCTCTAAAAGATTGCCCCTCAGTTCTGGATACACCCACCGGAGGAAACATCCTCTCTACATCCACCTTATCTAGTCCTTTTAACATTTGGTAGGTTTCAGTGAGATCCCCTCGCATTCTTATATATTCTTATAATGCTCCTCATATGTTAATCCCTTCATTCCCAGAATCAGCCTTGTGAACCTCCTCTGGACTCTCTCCAATGACAATGCATCCTTTCTGAGATAAGTGCCCCAAAACTGTTGACAGTACTCCAAGTGTAACCCGACTAGTGTCTTATAATGCTCCTCATATGTTAATCCCTTCATTCCCAGAATCAGCCTTGTGAACCTCCTCTGGACTCTCTCCAATGACAATGCATCCTTTCTGAGATAAGTGCCCCAAAACTGTTGACAGTACTCCAAGTGTAACCCGACTAGTGTCTTATAATGCTCCTCATATGTTAATCCCTTCATTCCCAGAATCAGCCTTGTGAACCTCCTCTGGACTCTCTCCAATGACAATGCATCCTTTCTGAGATAAGTGCCCCAAAACTGTTGACAGTACTCCAAGTGTAACCCGACTAGTGTCTTACAAAGCTTCAGCATGATCTCCTTGGTTTTATGTTCTATTCCCCTTGAAATAAATGCCAACTTTACCACAGACTTAACCTGTAAATTAACCTTCTGGGTGTCTTGCATGAGGACTACTAAGTCCCACTACACATCTGATGTTTGAACCTTCTCTTCATTTAGGTAAAAGTTTGCACTATTGTTCCCTTTACCAAAATTCATTATCATACATTTCCCAACACTGTATTCCATCTGACACTTTTTTGACCATTCTTAAATTTGTCTAAATCTTGCTGCAATCGCATTGCTTCCTCAGTACTACCTACCCCTCCGCCTAACTTTGTATCATCCGCTAACTTTGCCACAAAGCCATCAATTCCATTATCTGAATCATTAACAAAGAATGTGAAAAGTAGCAGTCGCAATACTGACCCCTGAGGAATACCACTAGTCACTGGCAGCCAACCAGTAAAGGCTCCTTTTATTCCCATTCACTGTCTCCTGGTTGTCAGGCAGTCCTCTGTCCATGCCAGTATATCTCCTGTAACACCATAGGATTTTATCTTGTTAAGGAGCCTCACGTGAGGTACCTTATCAAATGCCTTCTGAAAATCCAAGTAAGTAACATCCACTGCCTCTCCTTTGTCCACCCTGCTTGTTACTTCCTCAAAGAATTCTAACAGATTTGTCAGGCAAAATACAGAAACGTAGACTGAGAGATAGCAAGAGACTTTTCTCCCAGGGCAGCACTGGCTAATACCAGGGAGCATAATTTTAAAGTGATTGGAAGGAAGTGTAGGGGGAACATCAGAGGTAAATTTTTTACACACAGTAGTGGGTGTTGTTGTGTATTTAATATTTCAGTAATATTAGAGTAGTATTATAAATATATTTTTGATTAAGCATTTTCTGTTATTTGAATAGTTCATTGTGGTTATATATAAAAAGTACATGAATTCCATGTCATCACACCACTGTGTCATGTGTGCAAGACTCACATTGCAGACTCCCACCTTTTCTTTCAATTAGTCTAATGTTTTGGTGTCACAGACTATAACAGGTGCATGGGACGCTCTGCCAGGGGTGGTGGTAGTGACAAATGCATTAGGAACATTTAAGAAACTCTTAGAAAGGCAGAAAGATGATAGAAAAATGGAGGTGGTAAGTGTTAGATTGATCTTAAAGTTGGTTAAAGGTCAGCAGAACATTGTGAGATGAAGGTCCTGTACTGTAATATTCTAATTACCTGTCATTGTCTCATATCAAAATGAGTAACAGCATTGAAACTGATAATATAAAGAGCATACTTTTATTAAATTTGAAAATTGTGAAATATTGATTGCAGTCTCTTTGAATGTAATTGTTTATTAGTGCTTATTGGCATTTAATTGACATTACTATCCAAGACCCATTTTAAATACAAAATGAATGTGTATAAAATTAAAGCTTAACACTTATTAAACAGGAGCTAGAGGAATTGAAACCAATTGGTTATGGATAGAGCAGAGTTTACAACATGCAATTATGTTGTCATTATCTGTAAGTCCTACAGTTACTTTTATTTTTATCTTTATTATCTTAAGGTGATACAATTACAATAAAGTAGCTTTACTAAGCTAAATATATATTCTACTAGTTAAAGCTCTAGCAGGCTTATTCTTCATTGTGAAAGAAAATAGGTTTGAAATGTCTACAGATGATACAAATCTGGGTTGCATAGTGTAATAGATATGTCTTTAAAGATGCCCCAGGTCTCCCCCCATCAACTCTGACAAATTAACCAGCTGCTGTATCAATAGGGCAAATGCAAGCAGGCTTTTCCACTGAGATTGGGTGAGAATTAGAGGTCATGGGTTAAGGGTAAAAAGTGAAATATTTAAGAAGAACACGAGGACGAACTTCAGTGAGAGTGTGGAATGAGCTGCAAGTGGAAGTGGTGGAAATGGGTTCAATTCCAACATTTAAAAGATGTTTGGATAAGTACATGGATGGGAAGGTTATAGTCCAATGCAGGTCGATGGGACTAGGCAGAACAGTAGTTTGGCATGAACTAGTTGGGTTGAAGGGCCTGTTTCTTGCTTTGGATTTTAAAAGAAGTGGCCAAAGAAGGGGATATATTGGTTATGATCTTTCAATATTCTATGGCTTTGGAAAATCACAAATTTAACATCCCTGGACCAGGAAGGAGAGGACAGAAAGCAAGAAAGTGAAGACCTGTGGACTAGTATCTGCTTCCTGGAAAATGCTGGAAAAACATTATAAAGATGGTGGCATCTGGAAAATGGCCGGACTATCTAGCAAAGTCAGAATGGTTTTATGAAAGAGAAATTACATTGGGCAAATTTGTTAGACTTGCATGGAAAGTTAATGAGTAGGGTAGATACGAAGGACCAGTAGATGTGGTGTATGTAGATTTTCAGCAGGTATTTGATAAGGTGCCAGGTAAACACTTAGTATAAAAGATAAAACCTCACGGTGTGGTGAGATCTGATGGTTTGGTAGGTTGAGAATGTTTTGGCTAAATGGAAGATGGGCAAACTAACAAAATCAAACAGTCTAGATAAGTGGGTCATTTTCAGTCATATTTTATGCGGTGCCAAGGGACTCAACCATTTATAATTTGCATTAAGGACTCATGTCAAGTAACACAAAGATGGGTGGGAAAGCAGATTCCTAAGTAGCTGCCACAGCCAGCTCTTGAGTCCTTGGAGACTCTTGTACTTGTAAAAATGCAATCCCCTTCTATCAATTCCTCCGTCTCCACTGCATCTGCTGTCAGGATGAGGTTTTTCATTCTAGAATGAAGGAGATGTCCTCCTTTTTCAAAGTAAGGGTCTTCCCTTCCTCTACCATGAACACTGCCCTCAACAGCATCTCTTCCATTTCACGCATGTCTACTCTCACCCTATCCTCCCACCATCCTACAAGGGATAGGGTTCCTCTTGTCCTCACCTACCACCCTACCAGCCACCGCATCCAGCACATAATTCTTCAAAACGTCTGCCACCTCCAATTGGATCCCACCACCAAACACATCTTTACCTCCCTCCTCCCCACTTTCTGCTTTCCACAGAGATCACTCCCTACATGATCCCCTTGTCCATTCATCCCTCCCCACTGATCTCCCTCCTGGCACTTAACCTTGCTACACCTTTCCCTACACCTGCTCCCTCGCTATCATTCAGGGCCCCAAACAGTCCATCCAGGTGAGGCAACACTTCACCTGTGAATCAGTTGGGCTCATATACTGTGTTCAGTGCTCCTAGTGTGGCCTCCTGCATATCGGTGAGACCCGACATAGATTGGGAGACTGCTTCATCAAGCACCTATGCTCCATCCACAAGCGGGATCTCCCTGTACCCACCTATTTTAATTCCACTTCCCATTCTGATATGTCCATCCATGGCCTCCTCCATAGTTGTGATAAGGCCTTGCTTAGTCTGGAGGAACAACACCTTATATTCCATTTGTGTAGCCTCCGACCTGATGGCATGTACATTGATTTCTCAAACTTCTAATAATGCCTCTCCCACACCCTCACCATTTCCCATCCCCTTTTCCCTCTCTCATGGTATCTCCTTGCCCGCTCATCACCTCCCTCTGGTGCTCCCCTCTCTCCCACCCCCTTTTTCTTTCTTTCATGGCCTTCTGTCTCTTTCACTAATCAACTTCCTAGCTCTTTGCTTCATCCCTCCCTCTCCATTTCACCTATTGCCTGGTGTTTCTCTCTCCCCTCCCCCCATCTTTCAAATCCTCTCCTCAGCTTTTTTTTGCTCCAGTCTCACCAAAGGGATTCAGCCCAAGACGTCAACTGTACTTTTTTCCATAGATGCTGCCTGGTCTGCTGAGTTCCTCCAGCATTTTGTGTGTGTTGCTCGGATTTCCAGCATCTGCAGATTTTCCCTTGTTTGTGAGCTGCTTATTTATTATGCTTCTGACAGCTCCATTATTACAGCCCTGTGCTTTACACACATTCAGTGTGGGTCAGCTCCTCTAAAAGAATGGCTGAGCCAAAATGAAGGTCTTTCTCTGTTGCATTAAACACTGCATTAACTCTCAAGAGGTTTCAAGATGGCACCAATAAGTGGCGACTCTTTGCATGCAGCTCCGATGGGAATCATCAAATATTCCTGTTTAGGACTACTATGGGTGGAATCCACATCACAGGCATGGGTACTGCAATCAGCAGCATTGTTTTAGGATGTTTAAAAAAATCTATCGAAACTTAAAATCGGTGGATCCCGGATTGCAGACTCAGGTCACGAATGCAGTCCCCTTTAAGTAAACAGTAGTGGAGAGATCTTGCTGGGCTACAGGTACGATTGAAACCCAGACTTTGGAGACCCACTCCTGACTATCCTGACAATCTCTAGAAAATAAAACTGAAGACCTCAGAACAAGATCACTGTACCAGAGGGATGTCAAGGACTGTTGTGTACTTTGCTTTTTCAGACGCAGCATTGCAGCTGGGTGGCTTCACCATTCTCTGCAAAGACAGGACAACTCAGTTTCTTTTTAAAGGGCAGAAGAGATGGAGTATACTTTATGATTAATTCATCGTGACTCACAGACGTGGCGGTGCTCTCTCAGTCCTGCTCACCCAAACTGGAACATCAAGTGGTCAAACATCTATTTTATCTGCCAAGGGAGCTTTCCACCATCATCCTGATAGCGGTGTACATTCCACCTCAGACTAACGTCAGGCAGGCACTGAAGGAGCTGATCTGTCACAAAACAGCACACCCTTGATGTTCCCCCTATCATTGCAAGGGATTTCAACCAGGCCAGCCTGAACAAATCTCTAAACAACTACCATCAACATACCACCTGTAGAACCAGAGACAACGCACTTGACCACTGCTAAAACACCATCAGTAATGTTTGCTGTGCCATCCCATGCCCACACTATGGAAAGTCCATTCACCTGGCTGGACTTCTACTCCCAGTGTACAGGCAGAGACTAAAGACCACAGCACCACTGATGAGGACCAAGAAGGTTTGGTCAAGGGAGGTAGAGGAGTGCTTACAGAACTGCTCTGAGTCAGTGGACTGGACAATATTCAGGGATTCATCTTCAAATGAATATTCCATAGTTCTCAGTGACTTCATTGAGATCTGTGTGAATGAGTGTGTGCCTTCGAGAACATACTGGACATACCCAAACCAAAAGCCATGGATGAACCAGGAGATTCACAGTCTGCTGAAGGTATTCAAGGCTGGTAATCAAGAACTGTACAAGAAGTCGAGGTACAACCTAATGAAGGCTATTTTAAGAGTGAAAAAATAATTCCAATTGAGGTTATAAATGGAATTGGATGCACATCAGCTTAGCCAACGTTTACAGGCCATTACTTCCTACAAAGCGAAACCCAACATCATGAATGGTTGTGATACTTCTTACAGATGAGCTCAACACCTTTTATGCATGCTTTGAAAAGGAGAATAAAACTACTCCTGTGCAAATCCCTGCAGCATCTGGTGACCTCTGCCTAGGAGGCCAACTTTGGAACATCTTTCAAGAGGGTGAGCCATTGTAAAGTGCCAGGGCCTGATGGCTCTGAAAACCTGTGCCAACCAATGGGTGGAAGTGTTCAAGGTCATCTTCAGTCTCTCACTTTTGCACTTGGAGGTTCCCACCTTCTTCAAAAGGACAACCATCATGCCAGTGCCAAGAATAGTAGGGTGGACATCTCAACGACTATTGCCCAGTGACATTCACATCTACGGAGATGAAGTGCTTTGAGAATTTGGTCATGGCCAGAATCAACTCCTGCCCCAGCAAGCACCTGGATGCACTACAATTTGCCCCTCGCCACATTAGGTCTACAGTGGATGAAATCTCACTGGCTCTTCATTTGGCCTTGGATCTCCTGGATGATAGTAATAGCTACATGAGGCTGCTGCTTATTGACTACAGCTCAGCGTTCAACACCATCATACCCTCACTACTAATCAACTAGTTCCAAAACCTGGGCCTCTGTACCTCCTTCTGCAACTGGATCCTTGACTTCCTCACCAGGAGACCACAGTCTGTGTGGATCAGAAATGACATCTTCTCCTCGCTGGCAGTCAACACTGGTGCACCTTGATGTGTGCTTAGCCCACTGCTGTACTGTCTCTACACCTACCACTGTGTGGCTAGACACAGGTCAAACACCATCTGTTAATTTGCTGACAACACAACTATTGCAGGCAAAATTTCAGATGGCGATAAGGAGGCATACAAGAGTGATATAGATCAGCTGGTTGAGTGGTGTTACAACAACAACCTTGCTCTCATTGTCATATGACCAGGAAGTTCATTGTGATGTTCAGGAACAGGAAGTCGAGGGAACATACACCAGTCCTCATCAAGTGCTCAGCAGCAGGAAGGGTGAGCAGTTTCTAGTTCCTGGGTGTCAACGTCTCCGAATACCTATCGTGGACCCAACATATTGATGCAGTTACACAGAAGGCACGATAGTGGCTATATTTCATTAGGAGTTGGAGGAGATTTAGTATGTCACCGAAGACCCTGACAAATATCTACAGATGTACTGTGGAGAGCAGTCTAACTGGTTGCATCAGCACCTTGAGGAGCCACTGAACAGGATTGGAAAAAGCTGCAGAAAGTTGTAAACTCAGCCAGTTCCATCATGGGTACTAGCCTAATTGAGGACACCTTCAAAAGGCAAAGCCTGGCATCCATTATTAAGGACCCCCATCACCCAGGACATGCTCAATGTTTCAGTAACAGTTTATTCCCCTTCATCAGATTTCTGAATGGACAACGAACCCATGTACACTACCTCACTATTTTTCTTCTCTAATTTAATTTTTAAATATATATATACTTAACATAATTTCTAGTTTTTAAATTATGTATTGCAATGTACTGCTGCCTCAAAACAAAAACATTCATGACATATGCCAGATACTAAACCTGAATCTGATACTGATTCTGAGAAGTGTTAAGTCTTTTCTAAAACTTATCTCAAAAACCATGATAAGTATTTGAAAAAGTTGCTATTTCAAAACCTCACGTGTAGCTGGTTCATACCTTACATTGAACATTGTTCTTGCCCAAGGATTTAACCTTATTAGCTTCTTTAACTGTTACCAATGATACAATAGATTAATGAACTTACATTATTTTTTCTTGTCTAAATGATAGCTCCTTTAATTCTATACCATTTTATATACTATTGTATCAAGTTTTAGTTTAACAATTTCTCTCTGTTATAAGATCTTAAAAATCACAACATCTGAAACTGAAGATCTAAGTACAATTTCCTTATGAAGTCATATTGTGCTTCATAGAAATGCAGTAGACCATAGAACATAGTAGGCACATTCTATAGGCATCCGTTAGTCTTGTGAGACCAGGATTTGCACCTTGGAAGGTTTTCCAGGGTGCAGGCCTGGGCAGGGTTGAATGGGAGACCAGCAGTTGCCCAAGCTGCAAGCCTGCCCCTCTCCACACCACCGATGTTGTCCAGGGGAAGGGCACTAGGACCCAAGCAGCTTGGCACTGGTGTCGTCGCAGAGCAATGTGTTGTCAAGTGCCTTTGAGGCTCGAATCAGTGACCTTCAGATCACTAGACCGATGCCTTATCCACTAGGCCACGCGCCAACACGAGGTAGCATTAGGCTAGCACAGTGCTAATGCAGCTTAGGGCGTTCTGGAGATTTTGCACTGTCTGTAAGGAGTTTGCACTTTCTCCACATGAACCACGTGGGTTTCCTCCCACAGTCCTAAAATGTATGGGTTAATAGGTTAATTGGTCATTGTAAATTGTCCTGTGATTAGGCTAGGGTTAGATGGGTGGGCTTCAGGGCAGTGTGGCTTATTGAGCTGGAAGGGCCTCTTCCACACTGTATCTTTAAATATAGGACAAGTACAGCACAATACAGGCCCTTCAGCCCACAATGTTGTGCTGACCTTTTAACCTACTTTTAGCCCTCCACTACTATAATACCCTCAACTTTTCTATCATCCATGTGCCTATCTAAGAGTTTTTTTAAATACCCCTAATGTATCTGCCTCTACCACCAACCCTGGCTCAGCGTTCCACGCACACAATGCTCTCTGTGTGTGTAAAAAAAATAAAAAAAAAATAACTAAAAAAAAAGTTGCCTCTGACATCCCTCCTATACTTTCCTCCAATCACCTTAAAATTATGTCATCTTGAATTGGCCATTTCCACCTGAAGAAGTCTCTGGCTATCCACTCAATCTATGCTTCTTATCATATTGTACATCTTTATCAAGATATCTCTCATCCTCCTTCGCTCCAAAGAGAAAAGCCCTAACTGGTTCAATCTATCTTCACAAGATATGCTCTCTAATCCAGACAGCATCCTAGTGAATCTCTACTGCACCCACTTTAAAACTTCCACATCCTTCCTGGTGACCAGAAGTGAATAGAATATTCCAAGTATGTCTAACAACTATCTTATAGAGCTGCAACATTACCTTGCAATAACAAATGCTTTTCTTTTTTTAAAGGTGGGAGCATTTGATTTATCAGTTTGGAGGTCATCGGGAGCTAATCAAGTATGTAATTACGAAAGGAAAAATTGCTTATGAAAATTAAAGATGTTTTGGTTATTAACAGTGTGGAAGCTCCTTACCTGAGGTCATTTAACAAGGATATTGATCATGAATTTGAACACCCACATTATGAACAAGTTTAAAAAGTCTGTATAAACTTGGACACCAACAGAAGGTCAAGACTGAAAGATGTCTTCCAGGGTCATCCGTTAATATCTTGAGAAATGTCTTAATGTTTGCTTGTTGATTCATGTTTTGCCGTACCTTTGAGTGTAGTCACTATTTCAATATATGCAAGAAATAAATAGTCTATAAATAAATTATCTGGTCGTATGCTGTTTGATTCCACTTGAAGGTGACATTTATCTGAAGAATTCACCAATGTTTCCTTCTGTCTGTCATTGGTTTGTGTCTTCGTGATTATCTGCCTATGTGAATGGCTCTGGTATACAAATAATACAGCTGGTTTCATCAAGCCCTTGCTTGTATGGGTTCCTCATTCATCCAGACACTAAAGAGGGGACCAACCTCACCAGCCAGGAAGCCCAGCAGAATTGTTTACACCATTATCCAAAATGTTGCTTTTTGTACAAACTACATTTGCTGAAAATATGTTTGGTAAGGCCTGCTTATGTTAAAATCCTAACTCCCACCCTCCTATTTACATTCAGGAGGTTAAGGTAAATCAATTAATAGGAATGTTCACCAGCTGTCCTTGTGTATACCTCCCTTTACCCAACAAATCAGGTTCAACTGGGGGTGTGTGTGGGAAGAATATGAGATGTCCATCAAGTCATTTAGTCTGACAATCACTGTCTGAATTAATCAAATTTTCAAAAATATGGAGCTAAACTGAGCTTGAGGGTCTACTAAATGAGCCAGCATACGAGTACAACCTGCTAGAAATTGCCCCCACTGTCTAACCATCACAGACTATGCCTGTCTGACTTTGGGAGTCAACACTGAACTTTGGTTGAGGACACCAGGCCGTATTTTCCAGTGCAAGCACATTCCATTATATTAGCGCCAATGGAATATGAGGCTCAACAGATTAAGAGCCAAGCTAACGGCTCAAGGTTGGACATTTCTTTTGATCCTCTCAAGTACAATGTGGTATTCCTTCATACTCTCTGTTCTTCACTCAGCTCTAAGACCAAACCTGGCTCAATGTTGGGAGCAGAACCTAGTAGATGTGAAATGAGGCTCTAAACTTACAATACTTAATTACAATAACATCAATGCTTGTTAAACATCAAGCCCAGAAGGCAAGGCTGAAGGTTGAAGTCCAGAGCTCAATGAGTCCAAGTCTCAATGAAAGCCCGAAAGGTCAAAGAGCAAAGTCTGGAGGTAGAGTGAGAGTCCATGTCAGAGACTGTAGGTTGGAGATCCAATGTCTGCAAGTTTGAGAGTCCAGGGCTGGGACTGGAGGCTCAGGACCTGTTCTGGCATGGAAGGCCTGGGTGTGTGTGATGAGATGGCAGGGTGGGAAAGTTTCTTGTTTTGCCTTCCTTTTCTCTGATCTGATTTTGCTGTTGTTGTTGCTTCTGCTGTACTGTGTTGTGTTGTTGTGCTGAACGTTGTGGGCATGCCGTGTTGGCATCAAAATGTGCAGCAGACACTTGTGGCTGTCCCAGTACATGCTTAGAAATGTTGGTTGTTAATACGATTGATGCATTTCTCTGTGTTTCATGTTACATGTGAAAATTAATCTGAATCTGCTTCTGAATCTGAATCTGATTTTGAATGCAATATGACCTTGAGAAGGCAAAGCTTATCACACAGCCAATGGATCAGGTTAAAGCCCTGCACTCCTGCCACATCCAGTTGGAGTCATGGAATTAGGAGAACAAAGTTCCACATACCACTCTGTCCTCAACGATAAATGAGCAAAGCACAATGTCAAACAGACAAAGCTGAAGAGTTAATTTCAGCTAAAAGTACTAAGTAGATGAGCCATTTCTCCTCTTGAGGTCCCCACCACCAGAGGTACCAGTTTTCATCAATTCCCGTTTCCTACATATCAGCTATGGCTCGGTAGACTGGATGCATCAAAGGTTATAGGTCCTGATAGAGGATACTTGTGCTCTAGACTGAGCTGTTATGGTGTAGTTACATCACTACCATATAGGCATGTCCATTCAACCCAAGTAAGGTCAGTCCAATCTTGCTTATTAGAGACAAGAGAATGCGGATGCTGGAGAAAGGGCACCTCTTATTCCACCGGGGTAGTGTACAGCCCAACACTGAATTCTCCAGAGTAACAGTGTTACAATGATCACCCTTGTAATAATGACCAGTGTGACACAGTGAGATGTGTATTTACCGACAAGCACCTTACTGTCTCAATGGGAGAACACATGAACTTACACAACCAATACCTGTGTACACACCAACCAAGTTTTCCTGACCTTCCATGAACAGTCAAACAGGAAAGATATTACCAGTTGAACAGGAGTTTTTGCTGCTGGCCACATGCTCCTTGTGGTCCCATTTCAAATTTCCACGTGTCTGTGGGGCTCCTCACATCCACAATAGTTGTTCTCATACAGAGCTACATTTGAAGCGTCTGGTTTAATATTCATTTCTTACCAATTCATTCCAGTGTCATTGGCTACTGATCATGTGTCTGACCTTTCACACCTGTTTACTGGCTCTGCTCCAGCCCAGCATCCATTTATTGCCCTATTCCCAGCAAGTGACAATCGGTAATTTATGGCTCTTTGTTCTCAATCAGCCATCAACTTGAATTACACAGACCAGCATTCTCAAGCCTGCATGTTATATCCAACTTCTTATTTGGAAATGATCTTTAGTTCAACAGATTACCTGAGGCATCATTGTGTCTCTTTTAAGACACTGATCAAGCCCAGCGAACGACTCACAAAATGGTCGTCTTCATAAAATGGCAGCCTCTATCTCCTCCCTCATGGCCAGAACACAAGCAATTGGACTGTCTGCTTCCACTGATTTGCAGACTGTAGTTCTTTATGGCCAACATCACACGGAGGGAGAAACAGCTCATATTCTGCCTGGGTAAACTCCAACCTGACAGCATGATCATCAATTTCTCTCCCATCTCTTTTTTTCCCATTCCTTAATTCTGGCTCCCCTCTTACCCCTTCTCCTCACCTGCCCATCACTCCTTCCCTCTCTCTCATGGTCTACTCTTCTCTCCTATCAGATTCCATCTTCTTCAGCCCTTTACCTTTTCCACCAATCATCTCCCAGCTTCTCATTTCATTACCCCTCTTCCACCACAAAACTACTTTACCTATCACCTGTCAGGTCCTTTCCAGTCGTGATGAAGTATCTCTGCCCAAAATGTCAACTCCTTATTCCTCTCCATAGATACTACCTGATCTGCTGAGTTGCTTTAACATTTTGTGCGTATTACTTTGGATTTTCAGCATCTGCTGAATTGCTTTTGTGATTGAACTCTCCACTTTCAGGTGAACTGCTGCCTTTTATCCATTTCCTCTCTCCTCCCCATCTACCCACTTTCTTCTACGTCCACCTCTGCCCCCATTACACAATTTCTTTCCCCTCCTCCACCCACTCCATACCCTTATGACCCACACCTCCCTTGATTCCACAATCCACCTTGTTGTCTATCAGATTCTGTCATCTTCAGCTCTTTGTTGAATCCATCTATCACCTCCCAGCTTCTATCACTATTTCCACCTGCCTCTCCTCCATCTGCCTATCAACCCTCCTCAAGCAAGAGAAAATCGGCAGATGCTGGAAATCTGAACAATACACACAAAATGCTGGAGGAACTCAGCAGGCCAGGCAGCATCTATGGAAAAGAGTACAGTCAACATTTCGGGGAGTCCTGCCAAAGAAGCTCAACCCAAAACGTTGACTGTACTCTTTTCCATAGATGCTGCCTGTGTCACCGGGTTCAGACATGGCCCATTGCGGAGTCAGAGACACTGAAGCAGGTCAATATTTCACAGACTTTAATGCGAACAGTGTTAAAGGGAAAACACTAGGCCAAACAGGGTCATTAACCAAAACTCTCAGATGGAAAACAAAGCCTACACTGTGGCTGAAAAGAACAACTAAATATTAAATGAATACCGTTAGTCTTCACAGTCAGTTGACTCAACAGTCCAATTTCTCAGGTAAGGCCGAATGCAGACAGGCAGCAAAGCATTGCTGTGCTATGTCCAAGTCCCAACAAATACTACAGCGGAATGAATGGAGTTAAATACTATCACAATGAAATAATAATTAGCTGACACATGCATATTCACAAGCCCAATTGCCTTATCTACTGCGCTGCCAAATCCGTGGTTGTGACAGCCTGGCCTGCTGAGTTCCTCCAGCATTTTGTGTGTGTTGCTATCACCCCTCCTCACCTGGATTTATCTATCATTTGCCATCCTTTGCCCCACATCCCCCCCCCCCCCCCATAGCCCTTTATACTGGCTATTTTCCCTCTATCTTTCAGTCCAAGTTTAGGGGTTTTGACACAAGATATCAGCTGCCCATTGCCTTCACTGCTGCATCCTGACCTGCTGAGTTCCTCAAGCAGTTTATTTTTATGCTCCAGATTCCAGTATCTACAGCCTCTTATTGAGTCCTGTTGCTTTTCTTGTATTCTGTTTTGGCTCTTTCTACCGAAGTTAATTTTACCCATCAAAATAATGATTTCCATTGTTATACTTCCCTGTCACAGATTATGACTGTCCCATAATTGTTAAATTAGCTCAGTCTCTCTTATTTGAAAATAGTTACAGGTTTGACTATTTTCTAACTAATAGCCTGAGGAGTGTCTGCTCCAACCTTGTCCCTCCAATTATTAGCAAGATAATGGTAGACATTGCCAACAGCCGTTGAACACCATCAGTGCTTAGTTTACTTTCTATTTCGACGACATGGTTCCAGATCTAAAAGTAAATTGGTTCAGACCTGCACCTTAACCGTACATCTTTCTTCTCATGTTCCAAAGACGTCCAGTTAGGGTGAGTTGTGGACATGCTATGTTACTGCCAGAAGCGTGTGACATTTGCAGGCTACACTCAAAATAATCCTCGTTGATTTGATTTGGCTCAAACAACGCATTTCACAGCAACACACACAAAATGCTGGAGGAACCCAGCAGGACAGGCAGCATCCATGGAAAAGAGTACAGTCAACATTTCATGCTGACACCCGTCTTCAGGACTGGAAAAGATGGCGAGAATAAGAAGGTGGGGAGGGGAGGAAGAAGTATAAGGTGGCCAGTGATAGATGAACCCGCGAGAAGGAGAGGGTGCGAAGTAAAGAGCTGGGAGGTTGATTGGTGAAAGAGATAAAGGGCTGGAGAAGGGGGAATCTGATAGGAGATGATAGAAGACCATGGAAGAAAGGGAAGGGGGAGGAGCACCAGAGAGAGGCGAAGGGTAGGTAAGGAGATAAGGTAAGAGAGGGAAACAGGAATGGGGAATGGTGAAGGGGGGGAAACTACCGGAAATTCGAGAAATCAATGTTCACACCATCAGTTTGGAGGCTAGCCAGACGGAATATAAAGTGTTCCTCCAACCTGCATGTGGTCTCATCATGACAGTATAGGAGGCCATGGACTGACATGTCGGAGTGGGAATGGGAAGTGGAATTAAAATGGGTGGGTACAGGGAGATCCTGCTTTGTCTGGCAGACGGAGCGAAGCCTCTCGATGAAGCTGTCTCCTGATCTATGTCGAGTCTCACCATATACAGGAGCACCGAATACAGTAGATGACCCCAACAGACTCCCAGGTGAAGTGTTGCCTCATCTGGAAAGACTGTTTGGGACCCTATATGGTGGTGAGGGAGGCGGTGTAGGGGCAAGTGCAGCACTTGTCCCACTTGCAAGGATAACTGCCAGGAGGGAGATCAGTGTGAAGGGACAAATGGTTAAGGGAGTTGTGTAGGCAGTGATCCCTGCAGAAAATAGAAATGGGGGGGGGGGGGTGGACAAGATGCTCATCCTCAGAGAGTCCATCTTCCTCTCACCCCACCTCCCCTGAATGCCCCAACCCTCACCTTTCGTCAGACACTACCAATCCTCTTCCGCCTTCTGATCCGTGCCGGGTTTTCACAATTCCCTCTGACCTTCTCCTCTTTGGGGCAGAACGTTCTATCCTCAGTCTAGGCCTCACCTTTGTCCCCTTGCACCCACATCCCAGAGAGTTCTTCCGATGCCCCCGTCTCTGTGCCTGCTTCTTTGCAAGGACTGTCCAGCCCACACTGATCACCCCTTTTCTTACCTTCAACCCTCCCCCACTTCCTGGACACCTCACTTTGGTCTTCTGCCTACTCTGGATCTTTTCCTTATCAACTGCCTCGACTTTAACACTCCTTTCGCCAATTCTAACCTCACTCTTTCCAAACGCTCTGTTCTCCACTCCCTTTGCACTAATCCTACCCTCCCTATCAAACCTGTAGATAAGGGAGGTGCTGTAGTAGTCTGGTGAACTGACCACTATCTTTCTGAGGCCCGGCAACAACTGTCAGACATCTCCTCTCAAGTAACCCCCTCAAACAGAACCCCACTAGGGAGCATCAGGCCATTGTCTCCCGCACTGATTTTATCAACTCAACCTTATCCACTACCACCAAACTCATAGTTCCCTCACCCCACACCTCCCATTTCTACCTCCTTCTCAAGATCCATAAACCTCCTGTCCAGGTAGGCCCATTGTTTCTTCTTGTTCCAGCTCCACTGAACTCATATCTGCATACCTCAACTAAGTTTTATTCCGCCCATCCCTCTGGTTCAATCCCTTCCTACCTTCATCCATGAAACTTGAAACACTCTTGATCATTTCAAGTCCCCTGGCCCTGGTCTTCTCATTTTCACCATGGATATCCAGTCCCTATACACCTCCATCCCCCAACAGGATGGCCTTAAAAGCTCTCCGCATCTTTCAGGACAACAGACCCAACCTGTTTCCCTCCACCACCACTCTCCTCCACGTGACGGAACTTGTCCTTACTCTCAATAATTTCTCCTTCAGCTCCTCCCACTTCCTTCAAACCGAAGGTACAGCCATGGGTATTCACATGGGTCCCAGCTATGCCTGTCATTTTGACGGCTATGTGGAACAGTCTATGTTCCAAGACTACACTGGTATCAATCCCCAACTTTTCCTACGCTACATCGATGACTGCATTGGTGCTGCTTCCTGCATCCATGCTGAACTCCTCAACTTCATCCACTTTGCCTTCAACTTCCACCCTGCCCTCAAATTTACCTGGTCCATTTCCAACACCTCCATCCCCTTTCTCAATTTCATTGTCTCAGTCTCTGGAAACAGTCTATCATAAACCCATGGACTCTCACAGCTACCTGTACTATACCTCTTCCCACCCTGTTACTCACCATCCTGTTCTCTCAATTCCTCCACCATCACTGCTGCACTCAACCACATCTCTTCCATTTCATGCATGTCTGCTCTCACCCCTTCCACCTGCTATCCTACCAGGGATAGGGTTCCTCTTGTCCTCACCTACCACCCCACCAGACTCCTTGTCCAGTACATAATTCTCCGTAACTTCTGCCACCTCCAACGGAATCCCACCACCAAGTACATCTTTCCCTCCCCCCCTCTTTCTGCTTTCCACGGGGTCATTCCCTAGGCAACTCCCTTGTCCATTCATCCTTCCCTACTGATTTCCACATCTTTCCCTCCCCCTCCCTTTCTGCTTTCCACGGGGTCATTCCCTAGGCAACTCCTTTGTCCATTCATCCTTCCCTACTGATTTCCCTCCTGGCACTTATCCTTGCAAGCGGATCAAGTGCTACACTTGTCCCTGCATGTCTTCCCTTGCTACCATTCAGGGCCCTAAAAGTCCTTCCAAGTGAGGCGACACTTCACCTGTGAGTCTGTTGATATCATTTACTGTGTCCGGTGCTCCCGGTGTGTCCTCCTGTATATCGGTGAGACCCGACATAAATTGGGAGACTGCTTTGCCAATCACCTAAGCTCTGACTGTCAGAAAAAGCAGGATCTCCCAGTGGCCACCCATTTTAATTCCACTTCCCATTCCCATTCAGACATGTCCACCCATGGCTGTCTCCACTGTCGTGATCAAGCCACATTCAGGTTGGAGGAACAACACCTTATAGTCTGTCTGGGTAGTTTCCAACCTTATGGCATGAACATCGATTTCTCAAACTTCCAGTATTATCCCCACCCCCTCTCTCATCTTATCTCCTTGCCCACCCATCGCCTCCCTCTGGTGCTCCTCCCCCTTTTCTTATTTCCATGGCCTTCTGTCTCTTTCACTAACTTCCCAACTCTTTTCTTCATCCCTCCCCCCCCCCCCCCCCCCAGGTTTCACCTATCACCTGGTGGTTCTCTCTTCCCTCCCCCCACCTTTTAAATGTACACCTCAGATTTTTTTCTCCGGTCTTGCCAAAGGGTTTCGGCCCGAAACGTCAACTGTACTCTTTTCCGTAGACCCTGCCTGGCCTAGTGAGTTTCTCCAGCATTTTGTGTGTTTTGCTTGGATTTCCAGCATCTGCAGATTTTCTCGTCCCCATGCTGAACTCATCGATTTCATCAACTTTGCCTCCAATTTCCAACCTGCCTTCAAATTTACTTGATCCATTTCTCCCTTTTCTTGATCTCTCTGTCTCCAGCTCTGGAGACAGTTTATCTATTGATATATTTTATAGACCCACTGATTCTCACAGCCACACACACAAAAAGTTGGAGAAACTCAGCAGGCCAGGCAGCATTGAGGAAAAGAGTACAGTGGACATTTCAGGTCGAAACTCTTCAGTGGGATACCTGTTCCCACCCTGTCACTTGTAAAAATGCCGCCCTCTTTTCTCAGTTCCTCCGTCTATGCCTCATATGCTCTCAGGATGAGGCTTTTCATGAGATGTTATCCTCCTTTCTCTACTATCAATGCTGCCCTCAACTGCATCTCTTCCATTTCATGCGTGTCTGCCCTCACCCCATCCTCCCACCACCCCACCAGGGAAAGATTCCCCTTGTCCTCACCTTTCACCCCACCAGCCTCCACGTCCTGCACATAATTCTCCATAACTTCCACCATCTCCAGCGAGATCCAACCTCATCTATTCCTCCCTCCCCCCAACTTTCCACAGAGATCACTTCCTACGTGACTCTTTTGTCCATTCATCCCTCCCCACTGATCTCTCTTCTGGCACTTACTCTTGCAAGCGGAACAAGTGCTATACCTGCCCCCACACCTCCTCCCTCAACACCATTCAGGGTTCCAAACAGTCCTTCTGGGTGGGGTGACACTTCACCTGTGAGTCTGTTGGGGTTATCGGGTGCTCCTGGTGTGGCCTCCTGTTTATCGGCGAGACCCAACGTAGATTGGAAGTCCACCTTGCCGAGCACCTTTGCTCCATTTGCCAAAAAAAGCGGGATCTCCCAGTGGCCACCCATTTCAATTCTATTTCTCATTCCCATTCCAACATGTCCATCCACTGTTGCGATGAGGCCACAGTTAGGTTGGAGGAGCAACACCTTATATTCCATTTGAGTAGCCAACCTAATGGCATGAATATCAATTTATAGAATAGTACAGCACATTACAGGCCCTTCGGCCCACAATGTTGTGCTGACCCTCAAACCCTGCCTCCCATATAACCCCCCACCTTAAATTCCTCCATATACCTGTCTAGTAGTCTCTTAAATTTCACTAGTGTATCTGCCTCCACCACTGACTCAGGCAGTGCATTCCACACACCAACCACTCTCTGAGTGAAAAACCTTCCTCTAATATCCCCCTTGAACTTCTCTCCCCTTACCTTAAAGCCATGTCCTCTTGTACTGAGCAGTGGTGCCCTGGGGAAGAGGCACTGGCTGTCCACTCTGTCTATTCCTCTTAATATCTTGTACACCTCTGTCATGTCTCCTCTCATCCTCCTTCTCTTCAAAGAGTAAAGCCCTAGCTCCCTTAATCTCTGATCATAATGCATACTCTCTAAACTAGGCAGCACCAGGAATGACCCTGTGGAAAGCAGAAAGAGGGGGGGGGAGGGAAAGATGTGGAAATCAGTAGGGAGGGATGAATGGACAAGGGAGTTGCCTAGGGAATGACCCTGTGGAAAGCAGAAAGAGGGGGGAGGGTAAATCTCCTCTGTACCCTTTCCAATGCTTCCACATCCTTCCTATAGAGAGGCGACCAGAACTGGACACAGTACTCCAAGTGTGGCCTAACCAGAGTTTTATAGAGCTGCATCATTACATCGCGTCTCTTAAACTCTATCCCTCGACTTATGAAAGCTAACACCGAGTAAGCTTTCTTAACTACCCTATCTACCTGTGAGGCAAATTTCAGGGATCTGTGGACATGTACCCCCAGATCCCCCTGCTCCTCCACACTACCAAGTATCCTGCCATTTACTTTGCACTCTGCCTTGGAGTTTGTCCTTCCAAAGTGTATCACCTCACACTTCTCCGGGTTGAACTCCATCTGCCACTTCTCAGCCCACTTCTGCATCCTATCAATGTCTCTCTGCAATCTTCGACAATCCTCTACACTATCTACAACACCACCAATCTTTGTGTTGTCTGCAAACTTGCCAACCCACCCTTCTACCCCCACATCCAGGTCGTTAATAAAAATCACAAAAAGTAGAGGTCCCAGAACAGATCCTTGTGGGACACCACTAGTCACAACCCTCCAATCTGAATGTACTCCCTCCACCACAACCCTCTGCCTTCTGCAGGCAAGCCAATTCTGAATCCACCTGACCAAACTTCCCTGGATCCCATGCCTTCTGACTTTCTGAATAAGCCTACCATGTGGAACCTTGTCAAATGCTTTACTAAAATCCATGTAGATCACATCCACTGCACTACCCTCATCTATATGCCTGGTCACCTCCTCAAAGAACTCTATCAGGCTTGTTAGGCACGATCTGCCCTTCACAAAGCCATGCTGACTGTCCCTGATCAGACCATGATTCTCTAAATGCCCATAGATCCTATCTCTAAGTATCTTTTCCAACAGCTTTCCCACCACAGACATAAGGCTCACTGGTCTGTAAATACCTGGACTATCCCTACTGCCTTTTTTGAACAAGAGGACAACATTTACCTCCCTCCAATCCTCCGGTACCATTCCTGTGGACAACGAGGACATAAAGATCCTAGCCAGAGGTTCAGCAATCTCTTCCCTTGCCTTGTGGAGCAGCCTGGGGAATATTCCGTCAGGCCCCGGGGACTTATCCGTCCTAATGTATTTTAACAACTTCAACACCTCCTCTCCCTTAATATTAACATGCTCCAGAACATCAACCTCACTCATATTGTCCTCATCGTCATCAAGTTCCCTCTCAGTGGTGAATACTGAAGAGAAGTATTCATTGAGGACCTCGCTCACTTCCACAGCCTCCTGGCACATCTTCCCACTTTTATCTCTAATTGGTCCTACCTTCACTCCTGTCATCCTTTTGTTCTTCACATAATTGAAGAATGCCTTGGGGTTTTCCTTTACTCTACTCGCCAAGGCCTTCTCATGCCCCCTTCTTGCTCTTCTCAGCCCCTCCTTAAGCTCCTTTCTTGCTACCCTATATTCCTCAATAGACCCATCTGATCCTTGCTTCCTAAACCTCATGTATGCTGCCTTCTTCCACCTGACTAGATTTTCCACTTCACTTGTCACCCATGATTCCTTCACCCTACCATTCTTTATCTTCCTTACTGGGACAAATTTATCCCTAACATCCTGCAAGAGATCCTTAAACATCGACCACATGTCCATAGTATATTTCCCTGAAAAAAAACATCATCCCAGTTCACACTCGCAAGTTCTAGCCTTATAGCCTCATAATTTGCCCTTCCCCAATTAAAAATTTTCCTGTCCTCTCTGATTTTATCCTTTTCCATGATAATGCTAAAGGCCAGGGAGCAGTGATCACTGTCCCCCAGATGCTCACCCACTGACAGATCTGTGACCTGACCCGGTTCGATACCTAATACTAGATCTAGTATGGCATTCCCCCTAGTCGGCCTGTCAACATACTGTGACAGGAATCTGTCCTGGACACACTTAACAAACTCTTCCCCATCTAAACCCTTGGAACTAATCAAGTGCCAATCAATATTAGGGAAGTTAAAGTCACCCATGATAACAACCCTGTTATTTTTGCACCTTTCCAAAATCTGCCTCACAATCTGCTCCTCGGTATCTCTGCTGCTACCAGGGGGCCTATAGAATACCCCCAGTAGAGTAACTGCTCCCTTCCTGTTCCTGACTTCCACCCATACTGACTCAAAAGAGGATCCTGCTACATTACCCACCCTTTCTGTAGCTGTAATAGTATCCCTGACTAGTAATGCCACCCCTCCTCCCCCTTTTCCCGCCTCTCTATCCCTTTTAAAGAACTGAAATCCAGGAATATTGAGAATCCATTCCTGCCCTGGTGCCAGCCAAGTCTCCGTAATGGCCACTACATCATAATTCCATGTATGTATCCAAGCTCTCAGTTCATCACCTTTGTTCCTGATGCTTCTTGCATTGAAGTACACACACTTTAGCCCTTCTACCTTACTACCTTTACACCCTTTATTCTGCTTCTCTTTCCTCAAAGCCTCTCTATATGTTAGATCTGGCTTTACTCCATGCACTTCTTTCACTGCTCTATCGCTCCGGGTCCCATCCCCCTTGAAAATTAGTTTAAACCCTCCCGAACTATGCTAGCAAACCTACCTGCAAGGATATTGCTCCCCCTTGAGTTCAGGTGCAACCCATCCAATCTGTATAGGTCTCACCTTCCCCAGAAGAGATCCCAATGGTCCAAAAATCTAAAACCCTGCCCCCTGCACCAACTCCTCAGCCACGCATTCAACTGCCATTTTCTCCAATTCTTACCATCACTATCACGTAGCACTGGCAGCAATCCTGAGAACGCCACCCTTGAGGTCCTGTTCTTCAGCTTTCTGCCTAGTTCCCGAAACTCACACTTCAGGACCTCATCCCTCTTCCTGCCTATGTCGTTGGTCCCAACATGTATCAGGACTTCTGGTTGCTTTCCCTCTCGTACCAGGATGTCATGCACCCGGTCAGAGACATCCCGGATCCTGGCACCCGGGAGGCAACAAACCATGCGGGTGTCCTTCTCACATCCACAAAATCTCCTGTCTGCTCCCCTGACTATAGAGTCTCCAATGACGACAGCTCTCCTCTTCTCCGTCCCATCCTTCTGCACCACAGGGTCAGACTCAGTGCCAGAGGCCCTGCCACCGTGGCTCACACCTGGTCGGTCGTCCTTGCCAACAGTATCCAGGATGGTAAACTTATTATTCAGGGGAATGGCTACAGGGGTGCTCTGCACTACCTGTCTACTCTCCTTTGCTATCCCCCCTCTGACTGTCACCCAACGACCTGCTTCCGGCAGCCTAGGTGTGACTACCTCCCTGTAGCTCTCATCTATGACTGCCTCATTCTCCCATATGAGTCGAAGGTCATCCAGCTGCTGCTCCAGATTCCTCACACGGTCTTCCATATCGCCCAGCCACAAGCACTTCTGGCAGATGTGACTCTGCGGGAGAGGGGAGTTCCCCCCAAGACTGCCACATCTCACAGGAGAGGCACATCACCGTCTCAGTAGGCATTGTAACGACTAACTGGGAACAAGCTCGTCCTCCACCTCTTCTCATCAAAGCCTCTCGAGTCAAAGCCTCAAATCTCCACTCCTTCACTGGCCCACTCACTCACTGGCTGCTTTCCACAGGCCGCTCCGCTTGAGGTAACCCTCTATTTATTTGTTTGAGCATTTCAAACTGCTTGGTCACCTGACCTTGATTGCCCAATCAGCTGCTTTCTGCTGAGTCTGAGCTATTCAAATCTTGATTGACTTGATTGCACAGTCCAACTGCCAAAACTGCCAGAATCTCTCGAGTCAAAGCCTCAAATCTCCACTCCTTCACTGGCCCACTCACTCACTGGCCACTTTCCAGTGAGTGATTTCTCAGATTTCTGGTAATTCCACCCCGCTTCCTTCAACATTCCCCATTGAATAAGAGGGGAAGATTCTGAGCTTGTGTTCTCTCTCTACATGGCCTCTTTAATCCATCAATCTGGTTAATTCAGATAATGTGTTCAGCTGCCTCATTATAAGAAGGATGTAGAAGGTTTAGAGAGGGTGTGGAGGTGATCTACCAGGAAGCTGCTGGATTAAGGAGCATGTATTATTGAGGGTAGGTTGAGAGAGCTAGAGCTTTTCTCTTTGGAGAGGAGGAGAATGAGAGGTGACTTGTTGGAGTTGTACAAGAGGCACAGCTCGAGTGGATAGCCAGAGACTTTTCCTCAGGGCACAAATGGCTAATACAAGGGGCTATAATTTTAATTCCTACCTTCCCTCGACCATCACTCACTGGCACTCATCCCCCAATCACTGCAATCACCTCCCCACCATCTCTGCCCAGCCCCCCTGGATCACAGCTTAGAATCAGCGAAGGAGAAGTATGTCGACTGTTCCAGCGACTTAAGACCCGAAAATCTCCAGACCCAGATGGGGTCTCCCCCTCCTGTCTACGAGCCTGTGCTGATCAGCTGGCTCCCATCTTCACTCAGCTCTTTAACAGATCTCTGGAGCTGAGTGAGGTTCCGACTTGCTTCACCATCACAGGACTGAACGACTACAGACCTGTCGCACTGACATCTGTAGTCATGAAATCCTTTGAACGCTTGGTGTTGAACCACCTGAAGACCCTCACCAGCAGCCTGCTGGATCCCCTGCAGTTTGCCTACCGGGCAAATAGGTCAGTAGACGATGCAGTCAACCTGGGACTGCACTATATCCTGCAACATCTGGATCGTCCTGGGACCTATGCTCGGATGCTGTTTGTGGATTTCAGTTCGGCGTTTAACACCATCGTCCCTCATACCCTCTGCTCCAAATTGTCTCACCTTACTGTGCCACCTGACCTCTGCGATTGGATTTACAGCTTCCTGACCAACAGAAGTCAGCAGGTAAGGATGGGACAGGTCACCTCGGATATTCGAATCACCAACACCGGCGCCCCCCAGGGGTGTGTCCTCTCTCCACTGCTGTTCTCCCTCTACACCAATGACTGCACCTCCTCCAACCCCTATGTGAAGCTTTTGAAGTTTGCAGACGACACTACCATCATCGGACTCATCCAGAATAGTGATGAGTCTGCATATCGACAGCAGGTGGACCAACTGGCGCTCTGGTGCAGTCGGAACAATCTGGAGCTGAGCACGCTCAAGACAAAGGAGATGATAGTGGATTTCAGGAGACATCCCCCCACTATGTCTCCCCTCACAGTCCTCAGCAGCCCTGTGTCCACCGTGGAGAACTTCAGGTTCCTGGGAACCACCATCTCTCAGGATCTGAAGTGGGAGCAGAACATCAGCTCCATCCTGAAGAAGGCCCAGCAGCGGATGTATTTCCTGTGGCTCTTGAGGAAATACTGTCTGCCTCAGGAATTGCTGCTGCAGTTCTACACTGCAGTCATTGAGTCTGTCCTTTGCACCTCCATCATTGTGTGGTTTGGAGCCGCCATCAAGCAGGATAGAACCAGACTACAGCGCACAGTGAGGACTGCCGAGCGCATCATTGGAGACTCCCTGCCCTCTATTGTGGACCTGTACTCTTCCAGATTGAAGAAGAGGGCGGGGAACATCATAAAGGACTCCTCCCATCCTGCGCACGGACTGTTTGATCTGCTTCCGTCTGGTAGGCGCTTCAGATCCCTCCAGACTAAGACTAATAGGCACTGGAGAAGTTTTTTCCCTACTGCGGTCACTTTGCTGAACAGTTAACTGCCAGTTAACTGTCGGCTAACTATTACTTGGATTGCACTACCTGTATGTATAATCTATATTTTCATTTATATTTATCATTATTATTGTTATGAGCAGAGAGACAACATCTGCCGGAAGTAAATTCCTTGTATGTGCATAGGTACTTGGCGATTAAAGTCTGATTCTGATTCCGATTCTGATTGGGGGCAAGTATCGGAGGGGACATCAGAGTTAAGTTTTACACAGAGTGGTGAGTGTGTGGAAAGCCTTGCCAAGGGTGGTGGTAAATACAGATACACTAGGGGCATTTAAGAAAATCTTAGGCACATGGATGATAGAAAAATGGAGGGTACAACAATGTGGGCCAAAGGGCCTGTATTGTCCTCTATGTTCTATTAAACCAGTTTGCAACCCTGTATCTAAGGAGAGATGTGCTGGCACAGACGAAGTTCACAAGAATGACTGCAGGAATAGAAGGTTTGATACGTGAGAAGCATTTGATGTCTTTGAGACTGTACTCGGTGAAGTTTGGAAGGATGAAGGAGGAGTCTCTTTGAGACTTAAAGACAGGATGTTTCCATTAGTAGGAGAGTCTAGGATCTGAGGGCATAGCCTCAGACTGAAGGGATGTCTCTTTAGAACTGAGATGAGGAGGAATTTCTCCAGCCAGCCAGGTGGTGAATCTGTGGAATTTGTTGCCACAGACGGCTATGGAGGTCAAGTCAGCTGGTGAGCACCCCATGCTGTAACCAAGATTGGAAAAAGGGCAGATGAAACACGGCAGAGATTGACAGGTTCCTGATTGGTAAGAGGGCTAAGGCGGATAAATGCAGTTCAAACAAACTAGCCTTGAATCAACAGAACAGACTCAAAGGACTGAACAGCCTAATTCTGCTCCTACATCTTATGGTCTAATTCATTAACAGTGGCAAACCTGACAGAGATGTCCTCTGTGTCCTCACCATCCCACCTGCAGCTTCAAATTGTTTTCTCCTTTGCCAGCTGCCTCTGATTGGTTTTCCACCTGGTGCCTCTAGGCCCTACCCCCTCCCCTATCTCTATTACTGGGCTTTGGCCCTCTCTTCCCCCCCATTCCTGATGAAGGGTCTCGGCCCGAAACGTTGGCCACTCTTTTCTCACGGATGCTGCCTGACCTGCTGAGTCCTTCCAGCGTTGTGTACGTATTCTTTGATCCACAGCATCTGCAGTTGTATTTTTGTGTTTTGATTTAACTCTTTCTCTCTCCTCAAATGCTGCTGACTGGCTGAGTGTTCCTGCAATTTTTGTCATATTTCAGACTTCCAATATTTGCCAAATTTTGATTTTCACACAAGTAAGGAATGCAGAAAAATGACCAAGGAGACTGAAGTAAATCAAAGTAAGAGATGGGAGCAATGTTCCAAATATTTATTACTAAAAACACTGAATTATGTAATGGTTATTACATTGCAAGTGCTAATATTAAGCTAACTGTGCCTAGTTACACCAAGGTCCAATCTTAAAAGGGTCAGGCTGGGAACACTGGATCTCCTGACTCGGATTCTGAGATACATTATTGATCATATCAATCACTTGAGTATTAAGTAATGTCAATGCTTTTTTGACAATTTAACAATTTATAAAATTATATTAATTTATAATTATATAAACACATAACCATTTATAAAATTAATTTGTCTTTTAGTTACCCTGCAAACATTACTGATAAACACTGCACAGTTTTGTGAAGATATATTACATAAGTTTCACGCAATTTGGTTCCGATCACCAGGCTGGGGGGAGCTACTCCTTACAAGCTTGTTTGATGGAAGAGTCTGACGGCAGGGTAAAGGCGGTTGGCGAGACAGGTCTGGCCTCAGGCAGGTTGGCTAATCGGTACTTCTCGATGTATGGATAAGCCACTTCCCAAACCTGTGGGGAGGAGGAGGTCAGTCACCAAGGAAGGACCACAACAGAATGGCTGCCGCATTTGAGAGCAGTTGTAGAGACTTGCCCTGGCATGAGGCAAGAATCTGGCTCTCAGTTACACTCTACTAATCACACTAGATCATTATCTCGTACTCCTAGACTAGACAATCATAACATTGTTCAGCACGGAGCCAGGCCGTTTGCCACCTTTCCATGTTAACCCTGTTGCCCAGCACTTGGCCCACAGCTCTACATGCTTAAACAATATCAGTGTTAATCTGGGCACACAAATGCTACCAGCAAAATGGCTGCGAGCACCCTCTCCATCAGGACATTCCAGGTACTCACCACACTCTGGGTGAAAAAGATCCCCCTCTGATCCCCTCTAAACTTGTTCCTCCTTTCCCCGAACCCATGTCCTCTAGTTTTATCCACCACTGATATGGTGAAACCTCCTGCTAATATAATTAATTATTCCAGCACCTTTCTGTGAGTCACCTATACATATCTGCTCTTCCAGCTCCCACTGACTGTCAGGTAGCCTGCAGTATAACCTCAGCAAATCTTTCGCCCCTGTTAATTTCTAAACTCTACCCACATGACCTCATTTGAAGATCTTTCTACAACATCCTCTGACGTTAGTGTAGCGAATATTGTCTGAAACTTCTAAACCCTGAAACATTAAGCTGCCCCGTATTCAGCCATGACTCAGTGATTGCAACAGTGTCACATTCCCACATACCGATCAACATTCCGTTTATCTGCCGTATCAAGAGCCTTCATTAACCAAGCCAGCCCACCTCAGATCCCTGTCTGCATCTTCTTTTGGACTGAATTCTTGAATAGTCTGCAATAATGCAGCGACCATGGACAGAATTCAATCAGGCTTGTGAAGCATGGCCTACCCCTCACAAAGCCCTGCTGAGTATCTCCAATCAGATGATGCTTCTCCAAATGTTCGTAAGAATCAGTCTCTAAGAATCTTCTCTGATAATCTGCTCACCACTGAAGAAAGACTCACTGGCCTATAATTCCCAGGGTTATCCCTACTCCATCTCTTGAACAAAGGAATAATATTTGACACCTCCAATCATCTGGTATTGCTCCTATGGCCAGTGAGGACACAGAAGGTTGGATATTTTTGTTTAAATATATTTTATGGGTTGGACATTTTTATCATCTGTAAACGTGGGAGGTACCAACTTGCCTTTTGCTCCAGCAGTAACCGATGGACGACATCAATGTCTGGTGCCATGAATCGGTCTTTAATCCAGGGCCTGGAAAGTGAAGGGCAACAAAGCATCAAACGACTTGCAGCAATCTCAGTCAGCACTCCGACATGAAACTTAGTGGTTAGCAGCACACCTTACAGCGCTCAGCTGGAAGATTGGGATCTGATTCCTGCTACTATCTGTAAGCAGTTGTACGCTCTTCCCATGACCATGTAGGTTTCCTCCGGGTGCTGCGGTTTCCTCCCATGGGTTAGGATTAGCCAGCGCCGGAAGCTGGGTGACATTTGCGGGCTGCTCCCCGCACGTCCTCGCTGATATGATTTGATGCAAACGATACATTTCACTGTATGTTTTGATTTGATGCATGTGTTTTAAATAAAGTTAATCTTCAAAAAAAAATGAGTCAGTCATCACTCCAAACATACCTCACTACGGAACGAACCAGATCGTAGACCTTTTCCAGAGGAGTGGTTGTCTTGAGAGGCCGTAAAAACTCGATCCCCTGGCAAGCAGCAAGCAACTCTATGCTGAGCACTGAGTGAAGCAGAAACAGTTGACCTTCAATTATCCAGTTCAGGCACACACAGTCAAAATGGCAATTAACAATCTGTCCAAATAACATCATCAAAACAGTAATCGACATATCAGCAAAATGCAAGATCCTTTATCAGTATCAAAAAACTTTCTAACAGGGTCAGCACTTTCTTAATAGAATGTAGGCCCACGCACAGCATCTCATCAAAAACTCCCAATGTGGTGACCGCAGAGGAATGGGTCACTCAACCTAAATCCATGCCAATGCTGGTGTTTGGCAACCAAGTCTCACTTTGCCCCAACTACCACCATAACGTCCGATCCCTCTGCCGTGTACTTCTCCTGTTTACCCTTGAATAGTATCTACACTGTCCAACCATTCCCCGGGCAGTGTCCTGGGACTGGGAATGATCTGCTTCTGGTCCAGGTCTGTGGGTTCTGAAGTGGCTGATAAGGCATGGGAAGCAGAGAGATGATGGATGGTGGGACTAAGGCAGTGTAGTCCTTGCACTGCAATAAATGGCCATGAGGATCAGGAATTGGCTTATTGTTGTCATATGCACTAATATAAAGTGAATAGATTGTTTGTGTGCCATCCAAACAGATCATGTTGTATATCACTACTTTTAAAAGGTAAACAGAATACAAAATACAGTCGGCCCTCCTTATCCGCAGGTTCCGCATGCACGGATTCAACCAACCACGGATCGGGAAAACCCGTAAGTTCTCTCTCCAGCACTCATTGTTTGAGCATGTACAGACTATTATTTTCTTGTCATTTTTCCCTAAACAATACAGTATAACTATTTACATATTATTTGCATTGTATTAGGTATTATAAGTAATCTAGAGATGATTTAAAAGTACAGGCAGTCCCCGGGTTATGAACGAGTTCCGTTCCTGAGTCCGTCTTTAAGTCGGATTTGAAGTCGGAACAGGTACATCCGGTATTATTTAGCCTCAGTTAGTAAAACGTTTGTCTTAGTATAATTTCCCCATGGGGATGAATAAAGTATCTATCTATCTATCTATCTATCTAGTATATATTTTACCTTTCTATGCATATAAAACACTTAAATACATATTTCAATAATTAAACCACTGCGTTGCTTAGTAATAATTGTAGCTTTCATCGGGGCAGGGCCATTCACATGCTCCATTAAAATTGTTCCGATCGTTGACCGACTGTAGTCTAACACTTTTCCAATGACCGATGGCATTCCACCTCTTTCCGATCGCTTTATTACTTCCACTTTATTTTCAATTGCGATTGTGATTATTTTCGTGAACAGAAACCCTGCGGATTCAGAGCTGTGCCAGGTCCTAAAGTCCACCGCACTGATACATGTTAAGTAAGGTCCAGGTTTCCGCTGGGTCCTAAAGACCTCCACATTGAGCCAGGTTAAATAAGAGACTTGAGCATTTGCATTTTTTTGGTATCCACGGGGGCTCCCGGAACCAATCCCCTGCGGATAAGGAGGGCCGACTGTACAGTGTTACAGTTCGAGACAAAGTGCAGTGCAAGGTAGACTGGGAGATCAGAAGCTCATCCTTCAACATAAGAGGTCCTTTCAGGAGTCTGATAAGCTGCCCATGAGCCTGGTGGTACATGCTCTCAGACCTCAGTATCTTCTGCCTGATGGGAGAGGGGAAGGGTTAAAGTCCAGGGTGAAAGGGGTCCTTGATAACACTGGCTGCTTTACCGAGGCACTGGGAAGTGAGGACAGTTAATGGAGGGGAGCCTGCTTTGCTTGATTGACTGGGATGCATCCACAACTCTGCAGTTTCTAGTGCTCTTGGGCAAAGCAGCTGCTATAACAAGCCATGATGCAACTGGATAGGATGGAGCATCTATAAAGGCCGGGGAGGGTCACTGGAGAAATGTGGAATTTCTTTACCATCCTGAATTCTCCTTCTCCCCGGGAGACTGAGATAATCCTCTCTGAATTGTTTCCTGTCCTCCTGAGGTTGATGTTCACAATCACACGTGCTTGCAGGTGAGTGAGAGATATGGCCAGGGAGAGGACACTTATCCTGCTGGTGGATTAAGAGGGTTTAGTGGCAATTTCTTTCCAGCACTCTGAAATATGTGCTGTAGGGTGACCTTGCCTCAAGAGCATCAACAGGTCAGCAGACCACATGCCACAGGAGCAGAATTAAGTCATTTGGCCCATCGAGTCTTCCGCCATTGGATCATGACTGATTGACTTTCCCTCTCAACCTCATTCTCCTGCCTTCTCCCTCTAACCCTACTAACCAAGAACCTATCAACCTTTTTATTAATTCTTTAATATAAGTTTCTACACTACAACAGAAAAAACACCAAAAGGAGATTTATACAGTGCAAAACGAATGTGTCTAATACACAATTCATAACAATACAGAAAAAGCACCCAAAATGAAATCATATAAAGTTAGTATCCTGGCCACCCTCCCACTACAAAACTCCAAGCCAACCATTACAATGTAAAAAAAAGTTAGTCAAAGCTTTCATCACCACAGAGCTGTAAATATAAAAAAGTATAATGCCTACTACCTAATCTATAATGTATTTCACAACAGAAAAAAACTGTAAAACATAACCAGAAAAAAAAGCTGAAAGTAATGGATTGCAATACAGAAAAGGATAAACCTTTAATCTAAAGAGGAATTATGAAAGTATTGAAGAAAAAGTCCCCACATCTTATGAAACTTAATGTGGGGATTAAGAAGTGAATAATGAATCTTTTCAAGGTCTAAGCAGGACATAATGTCTCTAAACCATTGAACATGAGTGGATGTGGCAACATCTCTCCACCTAAGAAGAATTAACCATCTAGCCAAAAGAGATGCAAAAGATAATGTTTGACGTTTAGTCGGACTCAAATGCATGTCAACTTCACCCAAGGTGCCAAAAAGAGCAATCAAATGGTTAGGTTCTAAATGGCAATTAAGAATATGGGATAAAGTTAAAAAAAATCTCTCCAAAATTTCTCCAAACTAGGACAGGCCCAATACATATGAATAAGAGAAGCCTTGCCCCCTTTACACTTATTACAAAAGGGACTAATAACAGGATAAAACCACGATAATTCAGTTTTAGACATATGAGCCCCATATAACCATATAACAATTACAGCACAGAAACAGGCCATCTCAGCCCTTCTAGTCCATGCTGAACGCTTACTCTCACCTAGTCCCACCTACCTGCACTCAGTCCATAACCCTCCATTCCTTTCCTGTCCATATACCTATCCAATTTTACTTTAAATGAAAATATCGAACCTGCCTCTACCACTTCTACTGGAAGCTCATTCCACACAGCTACCACTCTCTGAGTAAAGAAGTCCCCCCTCATGTTACCCCTAAACTTTTGCCCCCTAAATCTCAACTCATGTCCTCCTGTTTGAATCTCCCCTCTCAATTGAAAAAGCCTATCCACATCAACTCTATCTATCCCCCTCATAATTTTAAATACCTCTATCGTCCCCCCTCAATCTTCTATGCTCCTAAGAATAAAGACCTAACTTGTTCAACCTTTCTCTGTAACTTAGGTGCTGAAACCCAGGTAACATTCTAGTAAATCTCTGTACTCTCTCTATTTTGTTGACATCTTTCCTATAATTCGGTGACCAGAACTGTACACAATACTCCAAATTTGGCCTTACCAATGCCTTGTACAATTTTAACATTACATCCCAACACCTATACTCAATGCTCTGATTTATGAAGGCCAGCATACCAAAAGCTTTCTTCACCACCCTATCCACATGAGATTCCACCTTCAGGGAACTATGCACCATTATTCCAAGATCACTCTGTTCTACTGCATTCCTCAATGCCCTACCATTTACCATGTATGTCCTATTTTGATTAGTCCTATCAAAATGTAGCACCTCACACTTATCAGCATTAAACTCCATCTGCCATCTTTCAGCCCACTCTTCTAACTGGCCTAAATTTCTCTGCAAGCTTTGAAAACCTACTTCATTATCCACAACACTACCTATCTTAGTATCATCTGCATACTTACTAATCCAATTTACCACCCCATCATCCAGATCATTAATGTATATGACAAACAACACTGGACCCAGTCCAGATCCCTGAGGCACACCACTAGTCACCGGCCTACAACCTGACAGTTATCCACCACTACTCTCTGGCATCGCCAATCCAGCCACTGTTGAATCCATTTTACTACTTTAATATTAATACCTAACGATTGAACCTTCCTAACTAATCTTCCTTGCGGCCTTGTCAAAGGCCTTACTGAAGTCCATATAGACAATATCCACTGCTTTACCCTCGTCAACTTTCCTAGTAACCTCTTCAAAAAACTCAGTAAGAACCTTGAACTGCAAAAGGCAGTGGTGAGCACATAAAGAGGTTGAGTTAACTGACTTAAGAATTGAATCCCAAACCTCATCGGACAGAGAAATATTTAAATCAGGCTCCCAGGCAGTTCTGATTTTATCGAAGGGAGCACACCTCAAGGTCGCTAACTTATCGCGAATAGTAGATATTAAACCTTTGCCCAATGTCCACAACATTTTTCTCCAGCATCTCAGAAAAGTTTGATATTAAAGGATTAATAAAATGTCTAATTTGAAGCTATCTAAAGAAATGAGTATTAGGTAGGTTAAACTTTGCAGACAGCTGTTCAAAAGTTGCAAATCAATTATCAATGAAAAGATCTTCAAAACGCCTAGTGCCCTTTCTGTACCAGTCATGAAATGTTAAGTCCTGCATAGAAAGTCAAAAAAGTTGGTTATATAAAATAGGACTAGAAAGAGAGAAACTGTGAAGGCCATTATATTTTCTGAACTGAGCCCATACTCTCAAAGTATGTCTAATAAGAGGACTAACAATTAGTCCAGGCAAATGACAAGCAAGTGTGGATCCAAGAAGTGCAGAAATGGAAAAATCCTTACTAGAGTTCAACTCCACTGCCTCCCATTTTGGGCAGTCAGGCTGATTATGAAAGAAAGACCAAAAAGTAAGACAACGAATATTGGCTGCCCAATAATATAAACGAAAATCGGGCAAGGACATACCGCCTTCCCTTTTAGGTTTTTGAAGGTGAACTTTATTAAGCCTGGAACATTTGCCCTTCCATAGATAGGGCAAAATAATAAAATCTAATGAATCAAAAAAAAGATTTAGAAATAAAAATGAGTAAAGATTGAAATAAGTATAAAAATTTAGGAAGGATACACATTTTAACAACATTAATTCGACCTACCAGAGACACGGACAGGGGTGACCACTGTGCCAAATTCTGTTTTGTAGAATTTAAAAGATCAGTAAAGTTTTCTCGAAAAAGGCTCTTAAAGTTCCTTGTTACTGTAATGCCGAGGTAAGTAAATTTATTATTCACTACTTGAAAAGGGAGGTCATGAAATTCTAATATTTCTTCTTCTCTACTAATTGGGAAGAGTTCACTCTTATGTAAGTTAAGTTTGTATCCGGAAAGCTGGCTAAATTTATTAAGAAGTAAAATCATTGGGGGTAAGGAAGTCGTCGGATTTGATATAAAAAGTAAAAGATCATTGGCATAAAGAGAAACTTTATGCTCAACACACCCCCTCCAAATCCCTATCAATTCAGCACAGCTACGAAACACAATCACCAGTGACTCTATGGTCAGATCAAAAAGTAAGGGACTTAAGGGACACCCTTGCCAGGTGACTAAAGGGCTGGGATTGCTGAGAGTTAGTCAAAACAGAAGCAATGGGACATGAATATAGCAATTTAATCCATGTAATAAAACTTCATCCAAAATCAAATTTTTCTAAAACTGCAAAAAGATAATTGCACTTCTCACGATCAAACGCTTTCTCCGCATCAAGAGAAATGACACATTCAGGAATCCCAGTTGAGGGTGAATATAACATATTAAATAGATGCCGTATATTTAAAAAAGAGAGATTTTTTAATAAAACCAGTTTGATCCTCAGAAATAATTGAGGGTATATTGTTCACCAATCTACAAGCCAAAACTTTAGCCAAAATTTTATCAACAACATTTAACAAAGAAAGAAGAGCACTCTGTTGGATCTTTCGCTTTTTTGGCTAAAAGAATGATACTTGCCTCATTGAATGATGCTGTCCATGTTTAAACAAATCAGATAAAACTAAGAGTAATTGAGGCAAAAGCAGTGAGGAAAATGATTTATAAAATTCTGCAGAAAACCCATCAGGTCCAGGGGATTTACCCGACTGCAGTGCAGAAATGGCTGAAGATACTTCCTCTAGTGATAACGGCTCATTGAGTTTTGCTTTAAGATCAGAAGAAAGCGAAGGAATATTTAAACTATTTAAGAAATGCTCAACAGAAATACCATAATTTAAAGATTCAGACACTCTAAATTAATTGTATAGAGTCAAGAATAATAATTCTTGAATGTGTCATTAATTTCAGAATGATTCAAAGTGATGTTCCCATTTCCCATTCAAATTTTTGTAATTTGTTGTTTAACTTTAGAGTGTCTTAATTGGTTGACTAAAAATTTACTGGATTTATTACCATGAATATAAAACTGGCCCTTACTTTCTAGAAATTGGTGTTCAACTGGGTGAGTGGAAATAAGGTCAAATTTAGTTTGAAGTTCCACTCACTTCTTGTACAGTTCCGGATTTTCGGTCTGGGCATATAGTTGGTTTGTTGCTTTAATTTGACTAATCAAATCTAATCGCTCTAAATAGGTCTTTCTTTCCAGATTCACAGTATGTGAAATTATTTGACCCCTCAGATATGCTTTCATTGCATCCCAGACAACCAGAGATGAGACTTCAGATGACATACTAGTATTTTGAAAAGAAGTTATCTGGTCCTTCATAAATTTTACTAAATCATTATCTGACAACAAGATTGGATTAAAACGCCAATGTTTATTCATTTGAGGGAAACCAGGAAAAATTATAGACAGGGTAACTGGGGCATGATCTGAAATCAGTATACTCTGATAATCACAAGCGAACAGATGGAATCAGCAGGTTATCAATTAAAAAATAATGAATTCCACTAAAAGTATGATGGACACGCAAAAAAAAAGAATAATCTCTCTCACTTGGATGGAAAAAACGCCACACGTTGGAGATACCGTAGTTAGAAAGGAAGGACTGAATCGATAAAGCAGATTTACTTGGTAGTCTAGGAACAGAGGATGATCAATCCAAAACTGGATCTAACCAACAATTAAAATCACCACCCAATATAAGAGAATATAAACTCAGATCAGGCAATAAAGAGAAAAGACAATCAAAAACTGCACATCATCTGAATTGGGAGCGTATAGGTTAGCCAAGACTATCCTAGTATTATACAATTTCCCAGAGATAATAATAAAACGACCATTTGTATTAGATACTTTGTTGTGAAGCTCAAAGGGAACATTTTGACTAATAAGGATTGAGACCCCCTGGCTTTAGCCAGAAAGGTAAAATGGAAGTGCTGCCCAACCCACCTTGACATGAGACGAGAATTATCAGACTACGAATATGTGTTTCTTGCAAAAAAGTAATTACAGTACTTAAGCGCCATTTTAATTAATCAGAGTCTGAGGAAGTCGAAGTGACAGGGAGACCTTCGATAAATTTCTGAGCTTCCGTAACCAAATTAAACCACTTTTTGTCTCCAGTACTAAGAGTTATTTGAAGACGAGCTAGAAAACGCAGAGAGGGTCTGAATCCGCGATTATAAAACTCTTTCATAACTCCTTTATATTTGGCGCGAAGACTCAAAACTTGAGCAGCATAATCTTCAAGAATACGAATAGAATGACCCTTGTAATCCAACTTTCCTCTCCGACGTGCTTCCATAATTAAAAGGTCTTTTATCTTATAACGATGAAAATACAGAATTACTGGGCGTGGCCTGTGGCCCAACTCCGGCGTAAGCGCGAAGGTACAGTGAGCTCTGTCTAACTCAGGTGGGGTCGGAAGAATGTCCTTCCCAAAAATCTCACAGAGTACAGAAGAAAAAAATTCAACGGGAGATCCACATTCGGTAGCCTCTGGCAAGCCAAGGATTCGTAGATTATGACGTCTGCTCTGACCTTCCAGGTCAGTGACTTTAGATGTTAATTTGCTGTTATGTTCTTTCAAGCTGGAACAGACAGCTTCCAAATCATGAAAATGACATTCTAAATTATCGGTAGCAAACTCAAGATGAGGAAGACGTTCGGCATGAGCCTCCACTTTGGAATGAATTTGATCCAATTTAGACTCCAACGAACTGAAAGACTTAAATTCAGGTATTATATCATGTCGGTGCTATTACAAAATGGAGACAATCTCGGCTGAGGAACCGGTCGCTGAAACTTCTTTTTTCCTGATTTGGCGAGCTTTGAAGCCATTATAAGATAGGCGTACACGCAGGCAGGAAGGAGAATAAAAAAAATTAATAATCTGGAGTGAAAAAAAAAGGAGAGAAGTGCGGAGATAAGAAATAAAATGGAGCGATAGTTTTAAGTGCCAAATTGACCGAAAGTCCCCTATCAACCTATTAACAGTGTTGATGTTTTTGATTACTGATTTACTTGTTCAGCACAACAATGAGGGCCGAAGTGCCTGTTCCTGTGCTGTACTCTAATATGTTCAAGCCTCCATTTTAGATATACCCAATATCTTGGCCTCCACAGCAGTCTGTGGCAATGAATTCCACAGGTTCACCATCACCTAGCTAAAAAAAAAACCCTCCTCATCTCTGTTGTAAACAGACACTCTTCTAATCTGATGCAGAGCAAAGTCATTGGGTGTATTTACGGTAGAGACTGATAGGTTCTTGATTGGTAAGGGGGTTAAGGGTTGGGGAGAGGTAAAGTGAATGCTGTTTGGAAAAAAAATCAGCCACGATTGAATGGCAGAGCAGACTTGATGGGCTGAATGGTCTTATGTTACACTAGGTGAAGACTTGGGAGATTGGGGCAGGGAGACATGTGTATCCATGATTACAGACTGTTGGTGAAATGGAGGGCATTGGGCTACTGGCGGTGTGCTAGGACAGGAGCTGGGAACACCAGTATTTGCAACATGTGTAAAGTCAAAGTCATGCAGTATAGAAAAAGGCCCTTCAGTCCAACTAGTCCATTCTAAACAAGATGTTCCATCCAAGCTAACCCCATCTGTCAGTGTTGGCCTGTAACCTTCAATCCAACAGTTTCCCATTGGTTCTCCGGTTTCCTCTCACATTCCAAAGATGTGACGGTCAGTAAATTGTGGGCATGCTCTGTTGGCATGGTGACTGTTGCAGGCATGTGTCCCCCAGCACATTTACACTACGTTAATCATTAGTGCATAATGACGCATTTCACTGCACAGTTCGATGTATGTGTGACAAATAAAGCCAACCTCTATCCAACTAGCCAGTTCCCCCGGATGCCATGTGATCTGGTCTATCACTGAGTCAGAAAATACTGACAGCAAGGCAGCTGGGTTTGCTGATGATGTGAAGGGGAGCGTGGAAGGGTGTGCAAATAGTCGCAGATTAAGCTGAAGGACCTGATGAGAATACAGCAGGTGAACCGCAGTGTGAAACTATTCCCTTTGCACAACAGGAGGTAAAATCAGAATCCCTAATAAGTGCAATCACTTCTCAGTCTCTGAAGGCCTGAGAAGAGGTGCCATTTTCTATTATCCTCTCACCCCACGAGCCAGCCAGTGAACATTCAGCAAACAGAGCAAAGGTACTGAGGGATTTCTGGATCACTGAACAGTAACACACAAGCAAGCTAATGTAGAATCTGGTCAGAGCACGTGGAAGTCATGTGCACTGTGCAAACCAGACTTGGGAGGACAGTGTATCATTCTGGGCCAGCCCTGAGGAAGAGCACTCTTGGGTTTACATGGATTAAAGGTGAGTTTATTAAAAAATCCCTAGAGGGCTGAACAAGGTCACAGGAAGGATCTTATGTTGATGCATAGTACAGCAACTGTTCTGAATGTGACTGCAAGAAACTGCAGAGAGTTATGGACACAACTCAGAAACCAGTGTCTCATCCATGGATGCTGCCTATACTTCTCATGACTCAGTAAATCAACCAGCATTATCAAAGACCTCACCAACTCTGGACATTTTCTTCTTTCATCGGGCAGAAGATACAAAAGCCTCAAAGGACCCACCACCAGGCTCAAGGGCAGCTCCTACCCTGCTGTTATAAGTCTGGGAAATGGTTCCTTAGTAGAATAAGATGGGCTCTTGACTTCACAATCTACCTCATCATGATCTTGCAGCTTCATGTGCTGCAGCTTCTCCGTTGCTGTGACACTTTATTCTGCATTGAATAGTTTTACTTTGTACTACCTCGATGCACAGTGTAATGATTTGATCTGTATGAATCGAAGCAAGACAAGCTTTCCACTATATTTCGGTAATGTGACAATAATAATTCAATTCTAATTCCAATTCAGTGCTATGATCCTGGTTCCCCGGCTGGGGCTTAAATTCTCTTCTTAGAAGTCAGGACTTCTCAACAGGGATGAGGGGAATTTCTTGGGTTAAAGGAACTCTCTATCTAAGATACCAAACTTGCAAGAATACTCAAGACTGAACACGGAAGGATTTTGCCTTGTTGAGGGAATCACTGACAGGGCAGGAAAGAAGGATCAATTCCTCAGTTCTGCCATAATTTTACTCAATGGTGACACAGACCAAGATTGAACAGCCTAATGTTACTTGTTACTCAATACTAGTGAACTGGCTACAAATTAAGGAATGTCTCATCCTCTCTCCATGCTGAACTGCTCTTGAGGAGAACATAATGAACATAACACAAGGAAATAAATGAGCAGCATTTCCCAGCTCTTCCCAATGGCTGGCAGAGTATCCCAGCCACCGGGAGCTTGTCTCACCTTGCTCCACGTGCTCGATGACTTTCAGTGCCTTCCTGGCGGCCCATCCCCCCATAGAGACGTGGTCTTCAGTGGCAGCGCTGGTGGACAGCGAGTCAACAGATGATGGGTGGCACAGGACCTTGTTCTCAGAGACTGGAGATTAAAAAATATTATTTCCAAATCAAACCGGTAATGGAAGGAAAATGGCAACAATCATTTCTGACCCTCAGCAGAACCAGAAATAAGCAAACCGTGGATGGAGTGGCAAACCTATGGCACACACAAAAATTTTGTTGCTACACATCATGCAATGCCAACCTTCAATTCTTTAAACCCCACGCATAATAAAAAATATTTAACAGTTACCTTTACTGGCAAATGAAGCAGTGAATGACTTTTAACAACCCAAGAACAGTAAAGATATTTTCACAGGAAACGTCTCACACTGGTCTGGTGCCAGCTAGATGGTTGTGAAAATACGTGACATTGGGTGATACGTTTGGAAATACTCACGCTTGTATATCTTAAGCTATACGGTATGTGAGGCTCAATAAAATAGTATTTATAATAATGTTGTTTTTAATTGTCTTTTTAAATGATTTAAATGATTTTTGAACAGGCTTTCTAAAATGTTTCATTTATTTCACTTATCTGTGTCTTCTGTACATTTCATAGCAAAACAATGAACATTCATAAATAAGCCACAGAACTAATCTTTTTTCCTTAAAAAGCCATAATTATTGTGACTAATTCATTAATTAATGATAATCTCTGCTCAAATTACCATGGCATATGAGAGAATTTTTTTGAAGATTATCATCAATTTGAACAAACATTCTCAAAAGGTTCACCACCCCTACCTAACCCATTAATTAGTTCCCTTTCCTTCTGCACAGGTGCGTCTACCCTGCTTTCTTGTTCACATTCCTCCACCTTCAGTCAGAGATACACAGCACTCAAACAGACCCTTCAACCCACACCATCCGAACTGGGCATTGCAGCCGACTATACCAATCTCAGTTTCTCTTATGAGGTCCACTGACAACCAGTCGAGGCACAGAAGGCAGCAGATCTGATGTGAGTTAAAGGAATTAGTATTCCATTGTCTCTTGTTTCTTAAGTGTTGTGAGAGCATCTGTCTTCACCACCTCTTCATGTTCCAAACTCCAGCACCCAGCATGAAAATATCTCCAGAGAAGTTCACACTAAACCATCCCCCTTTAGATGTATGCCATCTTGTCTGAGACACCCTCACTGGGGAACAACAGCTCTATCTACCCTATCTGTCCTCATCATAATGTTACATTATGATTGGAAAGCTGAGCCTACTGGGCCTGAACACCTCCCTCTGCAACTGGATCCTAGACTTACTGACTGGGAGACCTCAGTCAGTCCAGATCGGGAGCAGCATCTCCAACACCATCACACTGAGCACGGGGGCCCCTCAGGGCTGTGCGCTCAGTCCACTGCTGTTCACTCTGCTGACCCATGACTGTGCTGCAACACACAGCTCGAAACACATCATCAAGTTCACCGATGACACGACCGTGGTGGGTCTCATCAGCGAGAACGACGAGTCAGCTTACAGAGAGGAGGTGCATCGGCTAATGGACTGGTGCAGAGCCAACAACCTGTTTCTGAATGTGAACAAAACAAAAGAGATGGTTGTTGACTTCAGGAGGGCACGGAGCGACCACTCCCCACTGAACATCAACGGCTGCTCAGTAGAGATTGTTAAGAGCACCAAATTTCTTGATGTTCACCTGGCGGAGAATCTCACCTGGTCCATCAACACCAGCTCCATAGCAAAGAAAGCCCAGCAGCGTCTCTACTTTCTGCGAAGGCTGAGGAAAGTCCATCTCCCACCCCCCCCCCCCCCCCAATCCTCATCATATTCCACAGGGGTTGTATTGAGAGCATCCTGAGCAGCTGCATCACTGCCTGGTTTGGAAATTGCACCGTCTCAGATCGCAAGACCCTGCAGCGGATAGTGAGGTCAGCTGAGAAGATCGTCGGGGTCTCTCTTCCCCCCATCATGGACATTTACACTACACGCTGCATCCATAAAGGAAACAGCATTATGAAGGACCCCATGCACCCCTCATACAAAATCTTCTCCCTCCTGCCATCTGGGAAAAGGCTCCGAAGCATTCGGGCTCTCACGAGCAGACTATGTAACAGTTTCTTCCCCCAAGCCATCAGACTCCTCAATACCCAGAGCCTGGACTGACACCAACTTACTGCCCTCTACTGTGCCTATTGTCTTGTTTATTATTTATTGTAATGCCTGCTCTGTTTTGTGCACTTTATGCAGTCCTGGGTAGGTCTGTAGTCTAGTGTAGTTTTTGTGTTTCACGTAGTTCAGTCTAGTTTTTGTATTGTTTCATGTAGCACCATGGTCCTGAAAAACATTGTCTTGTTTTTTACTGTGTACTGTACCAGCAGTTATGGTCGAAATGACAATAAAAAGTGACTTGACTTGACATACCTTCATAATCTCACCCCTCAGTCTCTTCCACTCCAGGAAAATTCAGCCTAACCTAGTCAGCCTCCTGTTATGGAAATGTTCCATCCGAAACAACATCCTGGTGATTTTCTTTTTCACCCTATCCAGGATAATCATACCCTTCCCAGTGTGGTGGCCAGAACTCCAGGCAATATTCCAGATGTGGCCTAACCAACGTCTTAGATAGCTGTATGATGACATCGACCTGCAGAAGGTTTCACTCTCCTCAGCTGATTCACGGGTTTGAATCAGTTCTATCAGGGGAGGTGACAGGTTGCCTTACAGGGGGCAGGATTTACTGGACAGTAGTGTTTAACTTTAATCTACACTCTGACTTAGTTTGTCATGTGCAAAGCTCAGGGAATTAACTCCAATGTCAACATGGGCAGCAGGCAATGAGAATCAGAATCAGGTTTATTGGGGTAGCTGGTGAAATGGAATCGGGATTGATGGCAGTACCCTTTGCTAAGGAATGGGCTATCTCACACCAGGGTTATGCAGATGGAAACAGAGTACCCCATTGAGAGATCACGGGGCTTACAGAGCAGAATCCTGGATGAGATTTAATCCAAGCCTCTTCAAGGTGGAAGGAAAAGACCCCGTGGTGATAACTGCAGAGGAGGCAAGTCATCCCCCATGTTAACATGTTAGATGTCTCAGGATGGTGACATCTAACATCAAGGTCCCACCATCCGGGCAGCACAGTAGCGTAGAGGTTAGCACAATCACTTTACAGCACCAGCATTCACCGATTAGGGTTCGATTCCTGCTGCTTCCTGTAAGGAGTCTGTACCATCTCCCCATCACCACGTGAGCTTCCCTTGGATACTCTAATTTCATCCCACATTCCACAGACTTACAGGCTAGAGTTAGTAAGTTGTAGGCATGCTATGTCCGTGCTGGAAGAGAGGTGACATATCAGCAGCATTTTTGCTGATTTGATTGGTGCAATCGACGCATTTGACTCTTATGTTTCAATGTACTCTATATGTGACAAATTAGGCTAATGTTGAAAAATCTGATCTTCTCACAGCTACCATCAGTAGGAGATACAGAATCCTGCAGTCCCACACCACCGGGTTCAGGAATAACAAATTCCCTTCAACCATTCAGTTCTTGAACTAACCTGCACAATCCTCAGCAACAGAACACTTCAGACCACCTCTCACTCCCATGGACCTATCTCTGTCTGTGTCTTTTCTTTACACTCAGGTCTTGTTTCTGCATCTTCTTTCACTGTATGGTATAAGCTTGTATAATTGTCTGCACCTACATGCCTGTGATGCTACTGCAAAAAGATTTGCTGTACCACACGCGCACACGACAATAAACTACACTTGATATCCAGATAACATACATCCATCATGCGCGTGAGCATGTATGGATGGATCCATATTACGAGATGGATAAAGAGCACAGGTGATCCTAAGGCAAGGGAGTAAAGACCATAAGACAGAGGAATAGAATGGAGTTTATCAGCCCATCAAGTCTACCCTGATATTCAATCATGACAGATTATCCCTGTTCTCCTCATGATGCCCTTTTCTAATCAAGAACCTATCAATCTTCACTTTAAATATACCCAATGACTTGTCCTCCACAGCCCATGAATTCCACAGATTCACCACCCTCTGGCTAAAGGAATTTCTCTTCATCGCTGTTCTAAAGGGATGCCCTTCTATTCTGAGGCTGTGCTTTCTTATCCTAGACTCCCAACAAATGGAAACATCCTCTCTACGCCCACTCTATCTAGGTCTTTCAATTCAGTAGGATTCAATGAGAATAACCCCCACCATTCTTCTAAACTCCAGTGAGTACAGCCCAGAGCCATTGAACACTCCTCATACTTCAACCTTTGCATTCCCCAAATCATCCTCGTGAACCTCCTGTAGACCCCAGTAGATGGATAGGGTAAGTAAAACTGATAGATAGGATAGATAGAACGGATTGTGTGGATAGAACTGTTGTTCCCTGATGACACGACACGACAGCCTAGGTTCAAGGCAAGAGGAAGGTGATTTAGATCCTGGAACTGACTCAACGATTGGTAAACATGGTGGATGGCTTACTTTGCTGCCACTTTCCGGGACCGAGAGACTTGTATCCCAAGGTCCCTCTGTCTTCCCAAATGCATCACGTTGTCACATCCAGCCCAGCCCTTTGCTCCTTTCTCCTGGTGACAGCCAACTAACCGAGGTCCTCACTACAATGCAGCGACACGGTAGTGAGTAGTGCCTGATCAGATCGTGACTCACCTAAGGAGGCTGCTGTACAGTGAGCAATCATGAAACCAGAGTTCAGACCCCCTTCATTAACCAGGAAGGGGGGCAATTCACTCAGGGACGGGTTACACAACCTCTCGATGCGCCGCTCACTGATCGCAGCCAGCTCATGTACGGCGATCGCCAGATAGTCAAGGGCCTGTGGAAACACAAAGCAATCAGTCTCCCAGGTTATCACTGCACGCTTGATGACCCAATAACAGTCCACGTGAAAGGGAATTCCTTTCCAGGCACTGCCTTTGAAACACATTGTGGCTCCTGCTGTTGAGATGTTGGATCTAATGTCTGACAAAGTTCAAAAATCTGTTTCATCCACTTCAATATTTCACTTGACATTTTTTAAATACCTGTATCAGTAAAGGAGAAGTAGTCTATAAATAAACCAGCAACAGGTCCTGCACCTGTAGATGAGGTCTCGGGTACCTACGCAAAATTTAACCTCACAGCACATAAGGAGATTGTTTGGCCACTGGCGACTGTCCGATCTCTCCATGGGGTCTCTGAGATTGCTTCAGTCCCGCGTTCTGTCATAACCAGGTTTTTTCTTAATTATCCGTTTCAAGATCTTAAATTTTCAAACTGGCTTGGTCTGTACTGACCTTTATTGTGAGTTTTGTTGACATTAAATTATCTGACCTCCTGACCAATGAAATCCTCTGTGGATTTGCTGCCACTTTGCCCTCCCAGAAGTGCACAATCCAGAATCTCTATCCCTAATGAAACATAGAACACAGAACAGCACAGTGCATGCCCTTCGGCCTATAATATTGTGCTGATCCTTTAACTAACTCTAAATTCAATCTAACTTTTCCCTACATAGCCCTCCAATTTTCTATCATCCATGTGCCTATCTAAAAGTTTCTTAAATGTCGCTGATGTATCTGCCTCTGCTGGGGCATTCCACACACTCCCCATTTGTGTGAAATACTTACCTCTGACATCCCCCTGTATGTTCATCCAATCACCTTAAAGTTATGCCCCCCCCTCATATTAGCCAGTTCTGTCCTTGACAAAACTTCCTAGCTATCCACTCTGTCCATGCTCTTATAATCTTCTACACCTCAATCACATTGTCTCTCATCCTCCTTCACTCCGAAGAGAAAAACCCTAGCCCTATCTTCATAAGACGTGCTCTCTAATTCAGGCAGTATCCGAGTAAATCTCTTCTGCACCCTCTCTAAAGCTTCCACTTCCTTCCTATAATGAGATGACCAGAAGAGAACACAATACTCCAGGTGTGGGCTAACCAGGGTTTTATAGAGCTGCTGCATTACCTTGCAGCTCTTGAACTCAACCCCCTGACTGATGAAGGCCAACACACCACACGCCTTCTTAACCACCCTATCAACTTGTGTGGGATCAATGAACATGCAACCCAAGATCCCTCTGTTCCTCCACACTGCCATTAACCCAGTGTTCTGCCTTCAAATTCAACCTTCCACAGTGAATCAGTTCACCCTTCTCTGGAGTGAATTCCATCTGCCACTTCTTAGCCCAGCTCTGCATCTTGTTAATGTCTCACAGTAACCTATGACAACCTTCTACATTATCCATAATTCCACCAAATTTTGTGTTATCTGGAAACCACTAACCCACCCTTCTACTTGCTTATCCAAGTCATTTATAAAAACCATAAAGAGTAGGGCATCAGAACAGATCCCTGTGGAACACCACTGGTCACTGACCCCCAGACCGAATTCTCTTCATCAGCTACTGCCCCTCTGCCTTCTATGGGCAAACCAACTCTGTTTCCACACAACCAGGTTCCCCTGGATCCCCTGCCTCATCATTTTCTGAAAGATCTTATCATGAGGAACATTATCAAACATCTTAAACCATAGGTATAAATTCCATATACACCACTTTATCTTCATCAATATGCTTTGTCATATCCTCAAAGAATTTAATCTGGCTCATGAGGCATGACCTGTCCCTCACAAAGCCTTGCTGATTATGCTTAATCATTCTACGATTCTCCAGATACTCGTAAATTCTGAATCTTCTCCATTAATTTTCCCACCACTGAAGTCAAATTCACTGGTCTATAATTCCCAGCGGTAACCTACTCACTCTCTTGAAGAAAGAAATAACATTTCCCACCGTCCAATCATCTGTCACTACTCCCGTGGGCAGTGAGGACAGAAAGATCCTCGCCAAAGGAACAGCAATCTCTTCCCTCACTTCCCGTTGTAACCTGGGGTATATTTCATCTGGCCCTGGGGACTTATCTATCCTAATGTTTGTGAAAAGTTCCAGCATACCGTCTTTCTTAACATTGAGAGGCTCCAGTGTTTTACACTGTCCTTACAAACATCAAGGTCCCTCTTGCTGGTGAATACTGAAGCAAAGTATTCATTAAGGACCACCCCTACCACTTCTGGCACAGCACATGATGATCAAACCTGCTTCTGACTCCAAACACGTTTCCTCTGTTACCCCTGACAGGTCCTACCCTCACTCGTCAAGTCCTGCAGTTCCTGAGCTGGCAGGTTGAAAGCTCTGTGACAGGTGTGACACAGGTTCTAGGGCATGCCCTTAAGGTGAGGGGAATAGCTTAAAGGAAAGGTGAGGGGCAAGTGTTTCTAAGTTGAGTATGGCATACCTGGAATGGGCTTCCAGGGTGGATGTGAATGGATGTTCAGAAGAGGCATTTGAAAGATATTTAGACAAAGACATCAATCTGCAGGGAATGGAGGCACGTGGATCACGTGCAGGCAGAAGAGATTTAGTTAATGTTGGTATTATGTACAGTACAGCCATTGTGGGCCAAAGGGCCTTTCCTGTACCATTCTTCCAACTGAGAGGTGGAAAGGAGAAAGCTGTTTAATATTTTTAACTGAGGCAACTCAAATACATTTAATTATTTTCATTTAAATTAACAGGATAAATTTTCAATAGAATTGTGAATATCATTTGTTGCAGAAGCCCTCTCCCCTCCCACTGTGACTGTGTGACTAAGCACAGCTCCATGCCATATTCAAGTTTACTAATGACACCACTGGCATAGACCAAATCAATGGTGGTGATGAATCAACATGAGGAAGGGAGATTGAAAATCTGGCCGAGTGGTGCCATAACCACAACCTCTCACTCAGTGTCAGCAGCTGATTATAGATGTCAGAAGAAGGAAAATGGTAAGTCCATGACATCCTCATTGGAGGATCAGAGGTGGAGAGGGTTAGCATCTTTAAATTCCGAGGTGTTATTAATTTGTAGGGCCTGTCCTGGGCTCAGCACGCAAGTGCAGTTATGAAGAAAGCACAGCAGCATTTCTTCTTCCTTAGGAGTTTGCAGAGATTCAGCATAACATCTCAAACATTGAGAAACTTCTATAGTTGTGTGGTGGGAGATATTGACTGGCAGCATCACAGCCTGGTATGGAAACACCAGTGACCTCGAATGGAAAATCTTACACAAAGTAGTGGATGGAGCAGAGTCTGTCACAGGTAAACTGAGCACACCTACATGGAGCATTGTCACAGGAAAGCAATATCCATCATCAGGGATCTCCACCTCCAAGGAATTGCTTGCTTCTCACTGCTGTCATCAGGAAAAAGATACAGAAGCCTCACACCACCAGGCTCAGGAACAGTTATTACCCCTCAACCATCAGACTCTTCAACCAGAGGGAATAATTTCACTCAACTTCACTTACCCCATCACTGAAATGTTCTCACAACCTGTGGGCTCACTTTCAAGGACTCATCATCTCATGTTCTCAAAATTTATTACTTATTTATTTTTATTATTTTTTTTTTCTTTTGTATTTGCATAGTTTGCTACCAGCAAGATGGCGGCGCGACTGGTCACAGCAGCTTCTACAGTGTCAACAAAAGCTGCTTCCGTTCCACTTACACATACATCCAATGATCGCAAGACCCTGCTATACATTAAGAACTTATAGTACTGTGGGGTCTCCCCATCCGCGAGTTGCTCGCTGGCGGGGACAATGAAGGAGTTGCACAACGTGCTGCTGCCGGAGTGGGTGCAGGTTTACAGAGAAATAGTGAGTGGCCATCACGGTCGCTTCTCTTGTGATCACAAACTCCCTTTGGACCGTGTTAATCCGGCTGTCACCGTCGCTTCTCTTGTGATCACAAACTCCCTTTGGACCGTGTTAGTCCGGCCGTCACGGTCGCTTCTCTTGTGATCACAAACTCCCTTTGGACCGTGTTAATCTGGCCGTCACGGTCGCTTCTCTTGTGATCACAAACTCCCTTTGGACCGTGTTAATCTGGTATGCTGCAAGCTCAATTCACTGATTTATTGGATGCAAGGAGGAGCGAATGGAGGGGGCTTAGTCCTCAGTCGTAGTGAGGATTAGGCCTGAAGCCTTGGTGTCGTCTGTTTGCAGCAGCTCTGAGTGAGGGGATGAAGCCACTGCACTTCACCAGGGGAGGTGTCCAGAATGGAGTTGGGCCTCAAACTGCAGGCTCCAGAGCAGAGTCATAGCTGCTTTCCCAGAGTTTCACTCGGGCCTCAAACTGCAGGCTCCAGAACAGAGTCATAGCTGCTTTCCCAGAGTTTCACTCGGGCCTCAAACTGCAGGCTCCAGAACAGAGTCATAGCTGCTTTCCCAGAGTTTCACTCGGGCCTCAAACTGCAGGCTCCAGAACAGAGTCATAGCTGCTTTCCCAGAGTTTCACTCGGGCCTCAAACTGCAGGCTCCAGAACAGAGTCATAGCTGCTTTCCCAGAGTTTCACTCGGGCCTCAAACTGCAGGCTCCAGAACAGAGTCATAGCTGCTTTCCCAGAGTTTCACTCGGGCCTCAAACTGCAGGCTCCAGAACAGAGTCATAGCTGCTTTCCCAGAGTTTCACTCGGGCCTCAAACTGCAGGGTGGCTTGCTTTTCAGCTGCTGGTGTAGAAGCGTCCACGCTATATATATATTTGTCTGGTTGTGATTTTACTAATCTATTTGTGCTTGGATATGCGAGGACTGGGCCGTAAAGCCACAGGTTCGCCGAGCGGGAATTGAGCATACAGGCGAGGACTGCACCTCAAAACCCCCCACACACACGTTCTGCTTCATTGTATTTTTACAGAATTCTATATGGGTTTGACGACTTGTGTGCATCAAGCCGAGGCCTCAGAACTCTCATTACATGATTGTGATCCTGTGTGTGCTTACTGTGTGTGACTGTTAGTAATGTGCCTTTGTACCTTGACCCTGTAGTAATGCTGTCTCATTTGGCTGTATTCAGGAGTATTCCTGTATGGTTAAGTGACAATTAAACTTGTATTGAATTGAACTGAATTCTGCAGTCTGGTTGAAAGCCCTAGTTGAGCAGTCTTTCATTGATTCTGTTTATAATTCATTGATTATGTTTATAATTATAAAGATTTATTAGGTTTTCCCACAGGAAAATAAATCCCAGGGCTGTATATGGTGACATATATGAACTTTGATACAAAATTTACTTTGAGCTTTCAACCAACTCACGTTGGTAGAACAGCTAGAGGCTGGATCACACAGAAAACACATGCTTTCTGGGATATGGACACCACACCAGCAGCTGCTTTCTGGGATATGGACACCACACCAGCAGCTGCTTTCTGGGATATGGGAACCACACCGGCAGATGGTTTCTGGGACGTGGGAACCAGACCAGCAGATGGTTTCTGGGACGTGGGAACCACACCAGCAGCTGCTTTCTGGGACGTGGGAACCACACCAGCAGCTGCTTTCTGGGATGTGGGAACCAGACCAGCAGATGGTTTCTGGGACATGGGAACCACACCGGCAGATGGTTTCTGGGACATGGGAACCAGACCAGCAGATGGTTTCTGGGACGTGGGAACCACACCAGCAGCTGCTTTCTGGGACGTGGGAACCACACCAGCAGCTGCTTTCTGGGATGTGGGAACCAGACCAGCAGATGGTTTCTGGGACATGGGAACCACACCAGCAGATGGTTTCTGGGACGTGGGAACCAGACCAGCAGATGGTTTCTGGGACATGGGAACCACACCGGCAGATGGTTTCTGGGACATGGGAACCAGACCAGCAGATGGTTTCTGGGACGTGGGAACCAGACCAGCAGATGGTTTCTGGGACGTGGGAACCACACCAGCAGCTGCTTTCTGGGATGTGGGAACCAGACCAGCAGATGGTTTCTGGGACATGGGAACCACACCGGCAGATGGTTTCTGGGACATGGGAACCAGACCAGCAGATGGTTTCTGGGACGTGGGAACCACACCAGCAGATGGTTTCTGGGACGTGGGAACCAGACCAGCAGATGGTTTCTGGGACATGGGAACCACACCAGCAGATGGTTTCTGGGACGTGGGAACCAGACCAGCAGATGGTTTCTGGGACATGGGAACCACACCAGCAGATGGTTTCTGGGACATGGGAACCAGACCAGCAGATGGTTTCTGGGATGTGGGAACCAGACCAGCAGATGGTTTCTGGTTTATGGGAACCACACCAGCAGATGGTTTCTGGGATATGGGAACCACACCAGCAGATGGTTTCTGGTTTATGGGAACCACACCAGCAGATGGTTTCTGGGATATGGGAACCACACCAGCAGATGGTTTCTGGGACATGGGAACCACACCAGCAGATGGTTTCTGGGACATGGGAACCACACCAGCAGATGGTTTCTGGGATATGGGAACCAGACCAGCAGATGGTTTCTGGGACGTGGGAACCAGACCAGCAGATGGTTTCTGGTTTATGGGAACCAGACCAGCAGATGGTTTCTGGGACATGGGAACCAGACCAGCAGATGGTTTCTGGGATATGGGAACCACACCAGCAGATGGTTTCTGGGACGTGGGAACCAGACAAGCAGATGGTTTCTGGGACATGGGAACCACACCAGCAGATGGTTTCTGGGACATGGGAACCACACCAGCAGATGGTTTCTGGGATATGGGAACCAGACCAGCAGATGGTTTCTGGGACGTAGGAACCAGACCAGAAGATGGTTTCTGGTTTATGGGAACCAGACCAGCAGATGGTTTCTGGGATATGGGAACCAGACCAGCAGATGGTTTCTGGGACATGGGAACCAGACCAGCAGACGGTTTCTGGGATATGGGAACCACACCAGTAGATGGTTTCTGGGATGTGGGAACCACACCAGCAGATGGTTTCTGGGACGTGGGAACCAGACCAGCAGATGGTTTCTGGGACGTGGGAACCAGACCAGCAGATGGTTTCTGGGACGTGGGAACCAGACCAGCAGATGGTTTCTGGGATCTGGGAACCAGACCAGCAGATGGTTTCTGGGACATGGGAACCAGACCAGCAGATGGTTTCTGGGACATGGGAACCAGACCAGCACACGATGCACAGGATCAACTCAACCCGACCTCCACGTTTTTATGACCAGCTCCTTGCAATACTGACCAACCTGCCACTTGTTTTCCCAGTTTTTCCTTTCCCATTATTTCATCAAACATTTTAATTCCCAGTGGCTCTTCCATTAATTTCTCATCTGTAAATATTTTGAGAAACACTTACTTTTGCAGGATATTCGCCATGAAAGTTTCCACCAGAAATTGTCTCTCCTCGTTCTGCAAACACCATCTTAAGCAAAGTTAAGGCTCATAAACATAAGCTGTGAGCTTACCAGAGGTTAAACCCTGGAACCCAGGTTAATCCCTGCTTTTCAACAGAGTTGAACTATGTGAGAGGATTTAAGATTATATTTTGTGATGGCCTGAATAAAAACTGTTTCAAAAGTCTCAGTTACTAGCCAACCCCCATCAACACTGTGGCTGCAGTGTGTATCATCTTCACGACCTCCAAAGCTTCTTCAACACCTGTGCAGACCATGGCATGATTTGATGGTAACACGGCCATCTCCAGATACCTGAAAGTACAGTACCGGACAGATCACTGTGTTTGTGCTGACCATGCCAAATTAAACTACATCTATCTACTGCACATGATCCATGTCCCTCTATTCTCTGCATGTTCACATGCCCGTACAAATGCCTGTTCAATGTCGCTCATGTTTGCTTCCACCACTACACCTGGCAGCAGGTTTCAGACACCTGCCTGTGTAAAGCACCTCACATTTCATCTGGATATCCTCTAATCTGATTACACTAACATCAATTTCTCTAACTTCCAGTAATTTCTTCCCTGTCCCCCTTCTCTTTTTCCATTCCTGTTTCAGCTCCTCTCTTACTCCCTTTTCTTCTCCTCACCTGCCCATCACCTCCCTCTAGTTTCCTTCCTCCTTCCCTTTCTCCCTAGGTTCACTGTCAGCTCTTGTTGGCTTCCTTTCGCCCTTTATGTCTTCCACCTATCAACTCCCAGCTTCTTATTCATCCTTCCCTCCCCCACCCACCCACCATTTCCCCTTTTGATCAGATCTATCATCTGCTAATTTATAATCCTTCCCCTCTACCTACCTTATTCTTCCCTCTTCCTTTCTCAACCTGAAGAAAAGTCTCAGTTAGAAATGTTGACTGCTTATTCCCCTCCACAGATGCTGCCTGACCTGCTGAGCTCTTCCGGCATTTTGTGTGACTCTCCATTTGGCCACTTTGCACTGGATGGAATCCAATGCCATTTTACTGATTTCCATCCTATGCACATCCTTCACAATGGTGGCCCACTTGTTTGTGTCACTCGTCCAGGTTACAGGGGAAACAGACACGGTGTCAGGAGTTGATAAAGGATACTGGATTATCTGTAGCACTGTTGATTTCAGTCTCAATTATATTTTTGACAAAGACAATCGTGTCATTCACAACTCCATGTACCTGAGGGAAATAACACAAGTACACAAACTGAATGTTTACTTTTCCTTTTAAAATAATAAATGCAAACAATTAATGTAAACATCGAAAAAGCAGACAGTAAGTGCTGGATACAGCCCAGTCCATCACAGGCAAAGCCCTTCATATCACTGACACATTCACAGGGAGAGCCACCACAGGAAATAGAATATAGAACAATACAGCAGAGTACAGGCCCTTCAGCCCACAAAGTTGTGCCGACCCTTAAACCCTGTCTCCCATATAACCCTCCACTTTAAATTCCTCCATATACCTGTCTAGTAGTCTCTTAAATTTCACTAGTGTATCTGCCTCCACCACTGACTCAGGCAGTGCATTCCACGCACCAACCACTCTCTGAGTAAAAAATCTTCCTCTAATATCCCCCTTGAACTTCCCTCCCCTTACCATAAAGCCATGTCCTCTTGTATTGAGCAGTGGTGCCCTGGGGAAGAGGCGCTGGCTATCCACGCTATCAATTCCTCTTAATATCTTGTAAACCTCTATCATGTCTCCTCTCATCCTCCTTCTCTCCAGAGAGTAAAGTCCTAGCTCGCTTAATCTCTGATCATAATCCATATTCTCTAAACCAGGCAGCATCCTGGTAAATCTCCTCTGTACCCTTTCCAATGCTTCCACATCCTTCCTATAGTGAGGCAGCCAGAACTGGACACAGTACTCCAAGTGTGGCCTAACCAGAGTTTTATAGAGCTGCATCATTACCTCGCAACTCTAAAACTCTATCCCTCGACTTATCAAAGCTAACACTCCATAACCTTTCTTAACTACTTTATCTACCTGTGAGGCAACTTTCAGGGATCTATGGACATGTACCCCCAGATCCCTCTGCTCCTCCACACTACCAAGTATCTTGCCATTTACTTTGTACTCTGCCTTGGAGTTTGTCCTTCCAATGTGTACCACCTCACACTTCTCTGGGTTGAACCCCATCTGCCACTTCTTAGCCCACTTCTGCATCCTATCAATGTCTCTCTGCAATCTTCGACACTCCTCAACACTATCCACAACACCAATAACCTGTGTGTCGTCTGCAAACTTGCCAACCCACCCTTCTACCCCCACATCCAGGTCGTTAATAAAAATCACGAAAAGGTCCCAGAACTGATCCTTGTGGGACACCACTAGTCACAACCCTCCAATCCGAATGTACTCCCTCCACCACAACCCTCTGCTTTCTGCAGGCAAGCCAATTCTGAATCCACCTGGCCAAACTTCCCTGGATCCCATGCCTTCTGACTTTCTGAATAAGCCTACCATGTGGAACCTTGTCAAATGCCTTACTAAAATCCATGTAGATCACATCCACTGCACTACCTTCATCTATATGCCTCGTCACCTCCTCAAAGAACTCTATCAGGTTTGTTAGAAACGATCTGCCCTTCACAAAGCCATACTGACTGTCCCTGATCAGACCATGAATCTCTAATTGCCCATAGATTCTATCTCTAAGAATCTTTTCCAACAGCTTTCTCATCACAGACGTAAGGCTCACTGGTCTATAATTACCCAGACTATCCCTACTACCTTTTTTGAACAAGAGGATAACATTTGCCTCCCTCCAATCCTCCGGTACTATTCCCGTGGAGAACGAGGACACCCATCATTCAGGCACTTCCACCGTACAAGCCATGCTCTCTTCTCACAACAACCATTGGGCAGGAGATACAGGAGCAATGGGTCCCAAACCACAAGGTTCAGGAGAAGTAGACCACCTGGCCCATCGAGTCTGCTCTATCTTTCAATAAGATCAGGCTGATCTGACCATGGATTTGGCTCCACCTACCTGCCTTTAATTCCCTGCAATGCAAAAGTCTATCTAACTGTGATGAAATGATTAAATATATTAATAAGGTAGCTTCTACTGCTTCCCTGGGCAGAAAATCCCACAGATTCTCTGCTCTCTGTGAAAAGCAGTTTCTCATCTCCCCCAAATCTATGTTGCGTAGTTCTAGTCCACTCCTTTCAAAATGTTATGTTTCTATCAGATCCTCTCAGCAAACATAGTCCCAGATGATTCGATCGTCATAGGCTCAACCCTTCCACTCTGGTATCATCCTCTCTAAAGTCAGCATTTCCTTTCTCAAGTAAGGAGACCAGAACTACCCGCAGTACTCCAGGGGCAGCCTCACCAGTACCCCGTACAATTACAGCATAACCTCATGTCTTTTAAACTCAATCCCTCTACAAAGTTCAGTCTACAACTGGAGGCCACAAAGGCTGAGGTATTTCAGCCACAGCCTAGGTACATTCCCAAAGCAGAAAAGAGGCAGAAAATTCAGACCAGAGCTTCATGTATGACCTGTATGGAATCCGCCTACTTTTGTTGCTGCCTCAGAAAGCAGCCAGCGTAATCAAAGACCCCACCCACCCCAGGCATTCTCCTTCATCACACAGAAGACACAAAAGCCTGAAAACATGTAGCACCGACCCTACAGATAGTTCCTACCACGCTGTGATAAATGGTACCAAGACAGGTGAAACCTAATGCTGAAAAATATTCTGCTAAGAAGAACGAGAAGCAGCTATAGACCACAGGGCTTCAGATCAGGAGGGAGTACGAAGGTGATAGTGCAGGCTGAGTGAAAAATATCAGGGCTCCCATGTTCAAGAGTACGAAGAGCACGGAAGTTCAGGTGAACCTTTATAAAGCACGGTTTCAGTCACAAGTGTCCATTCTTTAGGTAACATATGAAAGCTTTGGAGAGGATGCAGAAGAGATTTACAACACTGAGGCACTCTGTGATATTTTTAAATGATGTATGAAGAAGTGGAGGGTAAGTTTGCAGATGACACGAAGGTTGGTGGAGTTGTGAATAGTCTGGAAGGTTGCTGTAGGCTGCAATTGAACATTGACCAAATGCAGAGCTGGGATGAGAAGTGGCAGGTGGAGTTCAGATGTTAAGAGGGTGTATGGTATGTTGGCATTCATCAACCGTGGGACGGAGTTCAAGAGCTGTGAGGTAATGTTACAGCTATACAAGACCTTGGTCAGACCCCACTTGGACTACTGTGTTCAGATCTGGTCACCAGGAAGGATGTGGATGCATAGAGAGAGTGCAGAGGAGATTTACAAGGACGTGGATGCATGGATTGGGGAGCATGCCTTATGAGAATAGGTTGTGTGAACTTGGCCTTTTCTCCTTGGAGAGACGGAAGATGAGAGGTGACCTGATAGAGGTGTATAAGATGAAGTGAAGCATTGATTGTGTGGGCAGCCAGAGGCTTTTTCCCCAGGGCTGAAATGGCTAGCACAAGGGGGCCTAGTTTTAAGGTGGTTGGAAATAGGTTACCGAGGGGATGTCAGGGGCAAGTTTTTCCACACAGAGTGATGGGTGCATGGAATGCACTGCTAGCAATGGTGGTAAAGGCAGATACAATAGGGTCTTTTAAGAGCCTCTTAGATAGGTACGTGGAGATTAGAAAAATAGAGGGTTATGCGGTAGGGTAATTCTAGGCAGTTTCTAGTTTCATGGTTGGCACAACATTGGGGGCTGAAGGGTCTGTACTGCGCTGTAGATTTCTGTTTTATGATTCACTTTGGAAGGGCGAATTTGAAGGCAGAACGCAAGGTTAATGGCAGGATTCTTAGCAGCGTGGGGGACAGAGGGTCATTAAGAAGATGTGTTAGCCTTCTTAAGTCAGGCAATTGTACTAAAGAGTCAGGAGGTAATTAGACCACACTTGGAATATTGTGTTCAGTTCTGGTCACCTCACTATAGGAAGAAGGTGGAAGCTTTGCAGAGGGTACAGAGGAAATTTACCAGGACTCGGCCAGGACTGGAGAGCATGTCCTAAGAGGATACGACAAGCAAGCTTGGGCTTTTCTCTCTGGAGCAAAGGAGGATGAGAGGTGACTTGATGTACACGATGCTAAGAGACACAGATCGAGTGGACAGCCAGATATTTTCCCAGGGCGGTAACAAGGGAGCATCATGTTAAGGCAATCAGAGGGAAGTATAAGGGGGACGTCGGAGAAAGCAACCCAAGTTTCTCCAACCTCTCCTTAGAGTACATGCCCTCTAATCCAGGCAGCGTCCTGACAAACATCTTCTGCACCTCTCCAAAGACTCCACGTCCTTCTGCAGTCCTGCTGACCAGAACTGAATGCAGTACTCCAGATGCAGCCCAATCAGAATTTTTATAAAGCTGCAACTTGAATTTAAAACAATAAAGAGTTTGACCAGAACAGATGGAGTAAGTCATTTGGTAGAGACGTTAGCCAGGGGACAGAGAATGATGGAGATTGACAAAGGAACCCAAGTGGCCTAAGAGAAAGTGCTTTTACACACTGGGTGTGTGGGTGGGAAAGGTGCTGCAGGGGTTTTGTTGCCTGTTGCGTTCTGTGTTGTGGACGTTGCTGGTGTCAGAATGTGTGGCAACACTTGCGGGCTGCCCACAACACATCCCTAAGTTGTGTTGGTTGTTAACATAAACAAGGTATATTACTGTATATTCTGATGTACACATGATAAATAAATCTGAAAGACTTATCAAAGACAGTGGTTGAGTCTGAAAGACACTGATGGGGTAGTTGTAGATGCAGGTGCAATTACAGCATTCAACAAGGAACTGGATAAGTGTGAGGGAAGGAAGCCATGGAGGAAGGGGTGGTGGGACTTGACCCTGCATCTGGACAGGAGTAGGTGGAGAGAAACTGCTTCAGTTGGCAGAAGAGATGGTTCAGAATGAAGGTGAATGAATAAATTCTGTTTCTCTCTTCACAGATGCTACCTGACCTGCTGAGTGTTTCAACGTTTTATATGCTAGGATACGGAGGCTTTGGAGGGGACTCAGGAGAGGCTGTCTGGATTCAAGGGTTTAACTATAGGGTAGGCTTGGTTTGACTTACTTTGGCATCATGCCAAGCACAGACATGATGGGCTGAAGGGCCTGATTGTGGGCTGTACTGCTCTGTGTTCAAAGCTCTGAAGTTATCAACACTCTTCATCAGATCTTTCTTTTCAAAACTTGGCAGCTGTTTCTTACAACTGGGACTATGAAGTGGATTGGGATATTGAAAATTGGTGGCAGACAATTCAAGAACTAGAATCAGGATAGGAACAGTTCATCACTTGTGTAGTGGGTGGAGGGTTGGCCTTGTCTGACAAGACCTGCACCATCAGTGGGTACTGCCTTACCTGTGGGCAGCACCTCAGGGTGTAGGCATCCTGTACGCGATTACAGAATCGGTGGCTTTCTGTGAAGGAAGAACAAGGTTATAAGAAGGCAGAGAGGAAACAGATCCAACTTATTCTCTGACCCCACCGTGTGAGGGAAGCTTTACCTGCTATCTCAGAGGGATGATGATCAGAACCCAACAGTGACCTGAACCGAAAGGCTACCTCCACCTGACCAGGGTGAGGCCGCAGCTCATGGATGTCTAAACACGCGGGAAAGGGGAGAAGGTTAGACCAGCAGTGATCAATAGGCAAAGTCAACCTTAGATTTTCGGAAAAGCTGTAATGTCTTGTCATTCAAAGCTATCTTCACAGCCCACCTCTCCATTGCTGTTCTAAAGTGATACAGCATGGAAACAAGCCGTGCTGTCCAAGATTCCTAGCAAAGCTCAACCACTTGTCCGTGTTTGACCCACACAGAGTCTCTATATCCATGTGCCTGTTTAAGTAAGTTTGAAGAGTTGTGAATGTGCTTTTCACAGACCCAATGCTCTTGCACAATTACTGACTTTATTCACTTGGGGGAATCTCTTCCTCTCCCTTGCCAACTTCAGCAACACAATCACCTGTGGAGTAGAAGGGTCACAAATCTATCTCCTTCAAATCAGGACTGACACCAACGTTACTTGCTACATAGATCGAGTTGTCAATAGATTCACAAAGGCAGAGGTGGCTAGATATGTGGTAAGAGACATACTTGAGTGATTAAGGGCCTCTTAACTGAGCCGCGAGAATATTATATGTAGAATCGAGTCAACCCAGCACCCACATTATAGTTCAGTTTTGGATGTGCATTCCTAGCCGCGCCCATGCTTATATACCACCCATCACTACCACGTGCCCTGTGTAACGTGAGGGTTTGGAAAAGCACCATTAAACATGTCATAGGACCCAGGAAGCACTCACCACTGTCGAAGGCTCTAGTGGTGCCTTTGAGAACCTCCAGTGTAAGAGCTGCAATAATGTCAGCCTGCCGGGCTATTGCCGTCGCTCTCTCCACCGCCTCTGCACCCAGCGAGGTGATCATCTGTGTCCCGTTGATCAGCGACAGTCCCTAGGGGTGAACACAAAGCACCATACACCGATAACACAGCATGCCCTGTGACTGGAAGTTACTCGTCATTCAAAACCATGAGGAGGCAAGTTAGAGGCATCAGGACAGGAAGGGGAGATAATGCTGTCTTCCTGTGGAATGGTTCAGTCGATGAAAGGACAGTGATAGGCTGTAAAGTGTATGAATCAGGATAATGCAGAAGGAATGGTCTAGCTGGTGATGATAACCCAACACTGCCCCAGTCACTGACCCAACCCACAGGCACTGCACCCAGTGTCGCCAGCCCATCCCACTGGCACTGCCCCCCAGTGTCGCCAGCCCATCCCACTGGCACTGTCCCCCAGTGTCGCCACCCTGCCCCACTGGCACTGCCCCAGTGCTGCCGCCCTGCCCCACTGGCACTGCCCCAGTGCTGCCGCCCCGCCCCACTGGCGCTGCACCCAGTGTCGCCAGCCCATCCCACTGGCACTGCACCCAGTGTCGCCAGCCCATCCCACTGGCACTGCTCCAGCATCGCTGGCACTTCCCTCATGTTACTGACCCGGCCCAGGATTTGATGAGTCAGTCCACTGACTGGGCATGTCCCTCACCAGAGAATGAAGACACCAGCAGCCATAGGAAGGGTACTGACCACCCATCCCTGGTCGAGACTCCACCGACAGTGGACAGGAAAGTGGCCAGTTTACATGGGAGGCAGGGGCCAATAATGAAAGATGATTGTGCAGATGGAGTGGGAAGCCATGGTGAGGTTATCTGACAACATATTGAAGCCAATGTGTCAGAAGAAACATTCAGACCTTACTGTAAAATAAAGCCAACAGATCTCTGAGATCTGACAGGTAACCAGCACCAGGTCAACATTGCACTGGAGGACAGTTACCTCCCTCAGCTGGAGGAAGGTGAGCCCACAACCATCCCATCCAAAAGTCAGGGTGTAGATGGCAGGCTGTTAGCCAGCATGACACAACGACACATAGAAACATGGAAACATAGAAAATAGGTGCAGGAGTAGGCCATTCGGCCCTTCGAGCCTGCACCACCATTCAGTATGATCATGGCTGATCACCCAACTCAGAACCCTGTACCTGCTTTCTCTCCATACCCCCTGATCCCTTTAGCCACAAGGGCCATATCTAACTTCCTCTTAACTATAGCCAATGAACCGGCCTCAACTGTTTCCTGTGGCAGAGAATTCCATAGATTCACCACTCTCTGTGTGAAGAAGTTTTTCCTCATCTCGGTCCTAAAAGGTTTCCCCTTTATCCTTAAACTGTGACCCCTCGTTCTGGACTTCCCCAACATCGGAAACAATCTTCCTGCATCTAGCCTGTCCAATCCCTTTAGAATTTTATACGTTTCAATAAGATCCCTCCTCAATCTTCTAAATTCCAGTGAGTATAAGCCTAGTCGATCCAGTCTTTCTTCATATGAAAGTCCTGCCATCCCAGCAATCAATCTGGTGAACCTTCTTTGTACTCCCTCTACGGCAAGAATGTCTTTCCTCAGATTAGGGGACCAAAACTGCACACAATATTCTAGGTGCGGTCTCACCAAGGCCTTGTACAACTGCAGTAGAACCTCCCTGCTCCTGTACTCAAATCCTTTTGCTATGGATTGACACACAATGTCAGAGACCTCACCTAACCAGGTTGTCCAAATCTCTCTCACAAAAGGCAGTGCAAACCCTTGCCTCGCCTCTCTGCGAGAAACAGGAGGAGAGAAAGGGCCTTCACTTGTCCCAAAAGGTCAGGGGGGGGGGGAGAAGGTGATGCTGTTACAACCATCCAATACACTGATGCACTAACATCACCAGCTGCTGGTGAAGATCTGAGGGGTAACTATCTGCAGAGGATGACCTTTGGCCAATGGTTTACAGCAACAGCCTTCAAATGCAGGCAATGTTTGCACAGTGGCACAGGTCAACAAGGCTGACCCATAGATAGGGCAGCCACAGCTTCTGGCTCTGTGCAGAGTCTGACCAGGATGGTGTGTCCATGGGGCAGAGGGTGCCTGTGCCTGCTCAGAAACAGCTCCATCCACCAGGCTCTAGCAACCAGCACCATCTTGAGTCCCGGCCTGATTGTGCTCCCTGGGCATTAGAGTCTGAGAGTCAACACAGATCCTTCAGCCCATCTATTCCATGCCAAACCATTTAAACTGCCTACTCATATAGCTCTCCATACACATGTACAATCCATGGACCTATTCAAACTTCCTTTAAACAATGAAATCAAGCTCACATGCACCACTTATGCTGACAGCTTATTCCACACTCTCATGACCCTTTGAGTGAAGAAGTTTCCCCTCATGTTCCCCTTAAACTTTTCACCTTTCACCCTTAACCCGTGACCTCTGGTTGCCATCCCACCTGACATCAGTGGAAAAAGCCTGCTTGCATTTACCCTATCTGCACCCCTCATAATTTTAAATCTCCTCTCAGTCTTCTACACTCCAGGGAATAAAGTTCCAGCCTATTCAGTCTTTCCTTATAACTCAGGTCTTCCAAACTCAGCAACATCCTTGTAAATTTTCCCTGTACTTTTTCAACCTTGTTTACATCTTTCCTGTGGATAGGTGACCAAAACTGCACACAATAATCCAAATTAGGCCTCACCAATGTCTTATACAATGTCAGCATAACATCCCATCTCCTGTACTCAGTACTTTGATTTATGAAGGCCAATGTACCAAAAGCTTTCTTTATGACCCTATCTACCTGTGATGCCACTTTCAGTGAATTATGGACCTGTATTCCCAGATCCCTTTGCTCTACCACACTCCTCAGTGCCCTACTGTCCACTGTGTAAGACCTACTCTGGTTGGCCCTACCAAAGTGCAACACCTCACACTTGTCTGCATTAAATTCCATCTGCCATTACTTAAGGAATAATTGGCCACAGAAGCAGAACACAATCTGTAAGCTCGCCCAAAGCCAAAACAAATGGCCTCCACAAGCAGCCCAACAGGGATCTGGACAGCACAAGAGATCCCTGCTGTCTGCTCCCCCAAGCCTTTGTGAGCAGCCAGCTCAAGTTGTCTGCAGACACTGCCTCAGTGGGTAAGCTGCCTGACACAACCATGCAACAACACCCTTCTTCTGGTCTCATAGTGAAGACAGATGAGAAGTATTCACCTCAGACCTGACCTTTGTCCTCCGGCTCCACACACTTGTCTGTCTCCAATGGAGCTCTACTCTTTCCCTTGTTACCCTCTCGCTCTCAATACACTGACAACATACGCTGTGGTTTTTCTTAATCTTGCCCCAGTGCTATTGTCCCTTCCAGTTAAGTCTTTGGTTACCCCACCACCACTGTGCTTCTTATACTCCTGTGGGGCCACTCCTGTTTTTAGTTTTCAGTTTCTGCCATATTCAACTTTCAATATTCCTTGACATTCAGGGATCCTTCAAACTGCCGACTCAGCCTCTCACAGGTATAGGAACCCACTGGCCCTGAATTGTAGTTCAGATTTGGACCATTCCCATTGGTCAGCTGTACACTTACCTGCAATTCACCTCTGCCAGGCCCACTGCTCCCTTCTGCAAGATCCTACCTTGCTCCCAATTCAGGACTTTCGCCTTGGTCACCATTCCTGAAAAGCTCTCCCATTGACTCTCCTGTTCCCTAAGATCAGGACCAGAACTACAACGTGGTTGAACTACTAGCTCAAAAACCTCTTCACAGCATTTTAAATATCCTCCCCCCTCTAAGGAAAGCCAAAACAAACTTATCATCAAAGTACCTATACTGCATGCTACCTTGAGATTCATTTTCTTGTGAGAATTTACAGGAAAATACAGAAATGCAATAAAAATTTATGAAAAACTACTCATAGACTGACAAACAACTAATGTGCAAAAAAAGATAAACTGTAAACATAAAAATAATATTGAGAACATGAGTTGTCGAGGTGTTGAATGTGAGTCTGTAGGTTGTGGAGTCAACTCATTGATGAGGTGAGTGAAGTTATCCACTCCAGCTCACACGCCCAATGGTTGCAGGGTAATAACTGTCCCTGAATCTGGCTGTGTGGGACCTAAGGCTCCTGTACCTCCTGTAGTAGCAAGAAGAGGACATGGCCTACAGGATGGATGTCCTTGATGATGGATTCTGCTTTCTTGTGGCCGTGCTCCCTGTGAATGTACTCAGTGATGGGAAGGCTTTTCCTGTGATGGACTGGGTTGTATCCAACACTGTCTAAGCCTTTCACGTGAAATCGATCTTTGTTTCTATATTGTATAACACTATTATTTTTTGTATCTCTCTGTGAATGCCTATATAGCTGTTCCTCTGTTTACAAGCAACATTCTTGCACTTTAATGACATTAATGACATCTTTTCTGTAACTGAGAAACCCAAATTGTATACAATACTCTGGGTGCATCCTCTCCAACATCTTGTACAATTGCAGGATAACATCCCAGCTTCTATACTCAGTGCCTTGACTGATGAATGCCTCCTTCACAGCCCTGAGTGCCTGTGGTGCCACTTTGAGGAAACCATATACTTCCTTCCAAGTCCCTCTGCTCTGCTACACCCTGTAGTGGACTGTTCAACTGAAGCTTGGGGGATGGGACGCAGAGTAGGAGGGTGCACTATGGACAATTTGAGATCTGTAGTGCATATACAAACACAACAACCATCCTTCTTATCTAAGCTCCACCCATGCGGTCACGTTTGAAGAATCTTCTCTTACCTCCTCCATCTTTCCTGCGGTAATGGACTCCTTCCTGAATACTGCAATGCCACCTCTAATTTTACATCCCTTTCCGTCATGCCTGGGGATCGTACACCTGGGACAATGAGCTGCCAGTCCCACCTTTCTTTCCACCATGCCTCTGTGATAGCGACAACATTATATTCCTGTCTGAGAATCAATCCATCTGCTTTCCAAAGATTCTAGCAAATATGTAGCGTGGAGAGAATTCTGACTGATTGCATCACTGTCTGGTATTGATGGGCCAGTGCAGGATCGGAAAAAGCCTCAAAGGATTGTAAACTCAGCCAGCTCTATCACAGGCGCTAGCCTCCTCAACTTCCAGGATACAGTCAAAAGGCAATGCCCCAAAAAGGAAGCATCCATCATTAAGGACTCCCCACCACCCTGGACATATCCTCTTCTCATTACCACCATTAGGGAGGAGTACAGGAACCTGAAGACACACACTCAATGGTTTTTGAACAGTATCTATTACTTCATCAGATTACAGAACAGTCAATGAACCCATGAACACTGCATCACTATTTTTGCTCTCTTTTCACACTATATATATCTCATTGAAATTATAGTATATTGGCAGTTTCCCACCCCCTACCATTCTCCCATAACCACCCCTGCCGCTGCAAAATTCCTTTAAACGTTCCACGACAGAGTGTCACTGAGCAGCGGGACCCAGAAGGAGATGTATATAGCGGGATATATATACAGCAGGACCCAAAGGATATGTATATAGCGGGACCCAGAAGGATATGTATATAGCGGGATATATATACAGCAGGACCCAAAGGATATGTATATAGCGGGACCCAGAAGGATATGTATATAGCGGGATATATATACAGCAGGACCCAAAGGATATGTATATAGCGGGACCCAGAAGGATATGTATATAGCGGGATATATATACAGCAGGACCCAAAGGATATGTATATAGCAGGACCCAGAAGGATATGTATATAGCGGGATATATATACAGCAGGACCCAAAAGATATGTATATAGCGGGACCCAGAAGGAGATGTGTATAGCTCCTTGAAAGTGGCATTCCAGGTAGACAGGATGGCAAAGGTGTTTGGCATGCTCGCCTTCACTGGTCAGGGGACTGAGTATAGAGGTCGGGATGTAACGTTGCAGTTGTACTAGCCATTGGTGAGGCCGTACATTAAGCATTGTGCATCGTTTTGGTCACCCTGTTATAGAAAGATGTCATTAAGCTGAAAAGAATGCAAAGACTGAGAATACTGTTATGGGGACTTCAGGGCCTGAATTACAGCGAGAACTTGGACAGGCTTGGTCTGAAGGGTGACCATACAGAGATATATAAAGTGATGGGGGGCATAGATAGGGTGAACACACTTAGTCAGGGAAAGAAAATGCAAAACTAGATGGTACAAGTTTAAAATGAGAGGGGAAAGACTTAAAAGCGACTTGATCGGCAATTTATTCATGCAGAGGAGGGTCTGTTTATGAAATGAGCTGCCAGACGTGAGCACAGTAACAACATTTAAAAGACATTTGAGCAAGTACATGGATAGAAAAAGTTTAGAGCAGAGGCTTCCAACCTGTTTTCAGTCCTACAATTAGCCGAGGGGTGCATGAAGCCCAGGCTGGGAACCCCTGGTTTAGAGGGATACCAGTGAAACACAGGCAAATGGGACTGCCAACACAGATGGACATTCTGGTCAGTCGAGACCAGTTGGCCTGAAGGGCTTGTTTCGGCGCTGTATCTCTCATAAAGTCCATCTCATGCTAGGACATTGAACCTATCTGGTTCAAATACAGCCAGCAAATCACCCTGGAAATGGTCCCTGTGACCTCGAAATCTGAAGCCTTCCACCTTCTATTCCTATTCCTACATTGTCAGCACATCTTAATCCATCACTACAAGTCTTCATCTCTCCTGTTACCAATATAAACCATGACATCTGACTGCTTAATCTCCCCCTTTGACCATTTGGTGGCATCCTTGACCCCAGCACCAAAGAGGCAACACCCCATTCTGGGTTCACATCTACAACCACAGGAGCGCCCATCCCTTGGCCTAAGTGTTGAATGCCCTCCCATTACTAGCCTGGGATTCTTGCTTCTCCTGTGTAGCTGAGTCACAAACCCAAAATCAGACCCAGAGCAGCATTCATCCCCACTGTCTCCTGGAGTGGAGAAGTAGTTCTGGAGTGACTAGTTTTAGAAAACTAATTAATATTAATTATTATTGGTATAATATTATAATATTATATTATTATAATATTACATTAGGTATATGTAATAAAATGGATATGTAATAAAAGTAGTAAAATGGATTCAACAGTGGCTGGATGGAAGATGCCAGAGAGTAGTGGTGGATAACTGTTTGTCAGGTTGGAGGCCGGTGACTAGTGGCGTGCCTCAGGGATCTGTACTGGGTCCAATGTTGTTTGTCATATACATTAATGATCTGGATGATGGGGTGGTAAATTGGATTAGTAAGTATGCAGATGATACTAAGGTGGGTGGCGTTGTGGATAATGAAGTAGGTTTTCAAAGCTTGCAGAGAGATTTAGGCCAGTTAGAAGAGTGGGCTGGAAGATGGCAGATGGAATTTAATGCTGATAAGTGTGAGGTGCTACATTTTGGTAGGAATAATCAAAATAGGACATACACGGTAAATGGTAGGGCATTGAAGAATGCAGTAGAACAGAGTGATCTAGCAATAATGGTGCATAGTTCCCTGAAGGTGGAATCTCATGTGTTTAGGGTGGTGAAAAAAGGTTTTGGTATGCTGGCCTTTATAAATCAGAGCATTGAGTATAGGAGTTGGGATGTAATGTTAAAATTGTACAAGGCATTAGTAAGGCCAAATTTGGAGTATTGTGTACGGTTCTGGTCACCGAATTATAGGAAAGATGTCAACAAAATAGAGAGAGTACAGAGAAGATTTACTAGAATGTTACCTGGGTTTCAGCACATAAGTTACAGAGAAAGGTTGAACAAGTTAGGTCTTTATTCTTTGGAGCGTAGAGGTTGAGGGGGGACTTGATAGAGGTATTTAAAATTATGAGGGGGATAGATAGAGTTGACATGGATAGGCTTTATCCATTGAGAGTAGGGGAGATTCATACAAGAGGACATGAATTGAGAGCTAGGGGGCAAAAGTTTAGGGGTAACACGAGGGTGAACCTCTTTACTCAGAGAGTGGTAGCTGTGTGGAACAAGCTTCTAGTAGAAATGGTAGAGGCAGGTTCGATATTGTCAATTAAAGTAAAATTGGATAGGTACATGGACAGGAAAGGAATGGAGGGTTATGGGCTGAGTGCGGGCCAGTGGGACTAGGTGAGAGTAAACGTTCAGCACTGACTAGAAGGGCCGAGATGGTTTCCGTGCTGTAATTGTTATATGGTTATATGGGTTTCTTGACTACCTGCCTGCCTAGTCCTTCCTCTGCCTGGTCATCTCTCATTCCCTCTCCAAATATCTGCTCCTTCTCCCATGTCTCTGCATCTTCATCAGAACATAGTAACCAGAGTGGGACCAGTCCAGGCTTGAATGCAAGTTCAGAGTAACTTCCTTAATTTTCATCCCTCTGGAGTTCAGTTTGTCATTTTTATGCTCTTGCTAACCAGGAAGGCAATTTTTGGTATGTGTCAGGAGACCCTTCCCACTGCCTATCACACCTAGGCCCCACCTCCCATGTCTTCACCCACTTCACATCCATCCTACCAACATACACTACCTTCATTTGACCTTTCTGCAAGTCCATTAGTGCTATCTGTTTGACTCTCCCACACTAACTTAGAATGTCTATGAATGTAAGTAATGATGAGCAGAGGTCCCAGTGCCTGTGGAAAGACCAGCTTCCAGTAACTCCTCCTGCCCACTCTCAGTGTGAAGCCAACCAACCATTCTATCTTCTTCTTTCCTGACTCTATATTCTCTGGCCTTATTCATTAGTCTATTATAGGGATTCTTAACAGAAGACCTTGTGAAAATCTGGATCAATTACATTGAGTGCATTATCACATTCTACAACTTCCACAAACAAAATAGTTAACATTGATTAGACTTTCCCCTTCGCAATCCATCCAATTTATTTTATACTTCTAATCTCTGGATGATCTTCTGATCCACTATTTTAGGCATTCCATTGCCTTTCCAACAACCTGTCCTCATCCCCATTCTTTAGCACTTTGGCATCACAGTAGCCAAAGCCCATCCTGTGGCCCCACACCGTTTCCTAATGAATTATTAAATACTGTCTATGTATTAGTGGCTCTGTTATCTCCTCCCTAAAGCAACCAGAAACTTAGCCTCTTTGAGTCTGGTTTATCTAATACAGCCACTTTTTCCACTTTAAATAAACTTGCTTCATTTCTCCTCCCTGTCCAAAATCCAGACTACTTACTCCACTTCCCTTCCAGTCCACCTGCTCCATTTCCCTTCTAGATACCAACTAAACCAACTCTGGTTACTATGTTACAGAGGAGATTTAGCAGTATGCTGACTGGACTAGAGAGCATATCTTATGAAGAAACATTGAGAAAACAAGGGCTTTTCCCTCTGGAGTGAAGGAGGATGAGAGGTGACTTGATAAACCTGTACAAGATGACATGAGGCATAGATCAAGTGGACAGCCAGAGACATTTTCCCAGGGTGGAAAATGGCTAATACCAAGGGGTACAATTTTAAGATGACAGAAGGAAAGGATAGAGGTAATTTATTTTTACACAGAGAGTGGTGGGTATGTGGAACACCCTGCCAAGGGTGGTAGTAGAGGCAGATTCATTACAGACATTTAAGAAACTCCTAGGCACATGGATGTTAGAAAAATAGAGGACTAAGTAGGAGAACAGGGTTAGATTAATCCTCCAGTAGGTCAAAAGTTTGGTATAACATCATGGGCTGAAGGGTCTGTTCTGTGCAATAACCTCCTCTAGAGAAGTTATAAGCTATGCTCATTCCCCATTATTTGATCCACTGCTGCATCCTCCCTCTTTGGATATATATATATATATGCCTTTGAATGGAAAATCCTACAAAAGGTAGTGGATTTGGCCCAGTACATCACGGGTAAAGCCCTCCCAACGACCGCGCACTTCTACATGAAACATTGTTGTAGGAAAGCAGTATCTATCATCAGAGATCCTCACCACCCAGACCATGCTCTTTTCTTGCTGCTGCCATCAGGTAGAAGGTACAGGTGCCTCAGGACTCACACCACCGGGTTCAAGAACAATTACTACCCTCAACTACCAGGCTCTTGAACAAAAGGGGATAACTTCACTTGGTCCATCATCCACAACTAATGATCTCACTTTAAGGACTCTATCTCATTATCTCAATTTCTCATTATTTATATTTGAATTTGCACAGTTTGTTGTCTTGAGCACTCTGGTTGATAACTGGACTATAGATTTGCTGAAGTCTGCCCACAAGTAAACGAACCTCAGATCTGTATATGGTGACATATACATACTTTGATAATAAACCTTAGTTTGTAGGAATCCTGTTCCCTGATCACCTTTACTAACCTTTGCCATCAATTAACATTGGGGTTATTAAAATTGAATTGAATTGACTTTATTTCTTACATCACATATATGAGGGATAAAAACTTTTACATTAGGTCTCCATCTAAATGTGCAATGTGAAATCATAGTAATTTATAATAATTTATAAGTAGAACAGTCAATGTAATACAGAGTACACTCAAGTTAGTGTGAGTTAAGCAGTCTGATGGCCTGGTGGAAGAAGCTGTCCCGGAGCCTGTTGGTCCGGCTTTTATGCTACAGTACCACTTCCCAAATGGTAGCAGCTGGAATGGCTCGGGTCCCCAATGATCCTACGGGCCCATTTTACATACCTGTCCTTGTAAATGTCCTGAATAGTGGAAAGTTCACAATTACAGATGTGCTGGGCTGTCCATACCACTCTCTGCAGAGTCCTACAATTAAGGGAGGTACAGTTCCCATACCAGGCAATGATGCAGCCAGTCAGAATGCTCTCAATTATGCCCCTGTAGAAAGTTCTTAGGATTTGGGGGCCCATACCAAACTTCCTCAACCGTCTGAGGTGAAAGAGGCGCTGTTGTGCTTTTCTCACCACACAACTGGTGTGTACAGACTATGTCAGGTCCTCGGTGATGTGGATGCCGAGGAACTTGAAGCTGTTTACCCTCTCAACCCCAAATCCATTGATGTCAATAGGGGCTAGCCCATCTCTATTCCTCCTGTAATCCACAACCAGCTCCTTTGTTTTTGCGACATTGAGAGAGAGGTTGTTTTCTTGACACCACTGTGTCAGAGAGATGACTGCTTCCCTGTAGCCCTCATTATTGTTTGAGTTAAGGCCAATCAATGTAGTGTCATCAGCAAATTTAATTAGCAGGTTGGAGCTGTGGGTGATGACACAGTCATGGGTATACAGGAAGTAAAGGAGGGGACTCAGTACACAGCCCTGAGGGGCTCCTGTGTTGAGAGTCAGAGGGTTGGAGGTGAGGGAGCCCCCTCTTACCACCTTCCAGCAATCTGACAGGAAGTCCAGGATCCAGCTGCACAAGACAGGGTCAAGGCTGAGGTCTCTGAGCTTCCTGTCGAGCCAGGATGGAATTATGGTGTTGAATGCTGAACTTAGTTCGAGAACAGCATTCTCACATAAGCATCCTGCTTCTCCAGATCCTTCACTTCCCTGATTCTTTCCTCCACCTTTAATCAACTCTTAGATAAACTAAACTCATTCATGTAACACCTTTCTTTTCAGTCCACATAGTTGTGCTGTTCACTGTAGCCATTTTACTCTTCCCAGCAAGCATGACCCATCCACCCCTTTCACCTTCCTTAACTTTTCTAAATGTATTGCATCCTACATACTTTAACATCTAACCTGATGTCTCCATAGCTACAGTTACCACTGGCCCCGTTTTATCATTGCATCACCACACAGAAGGATTTTTACTCATATTTCTCACTACTTAGTGGTTTTAAAAGACCCCTTTCACTCCTATACCATTACTGCCCTCCCCTAGTTTCCTTGTTCTGTTGAAATCAGGAAGGAAGCTCGGATGCTGAAGTTCTAGTGGCTGGTGGCCAGATCAGTAAGGAAGGAGGAAACTAAGATCAGCTCTGAGGGGGAAAGGCCACATATGGAATCTCATGCAGGCACTTGGGTGGGCAGGCCAAGGAAGCCCAGTGGGCATCATAACAGCATGCCTGGTACATGGCATTCAAGCTAAGATGAGTTTATAAGTACAGTGAGGTACCAGAACAATGGAAAACTTGCATGCAGCAGCATCACGGGCATGTAGGTCAGATAACACACATAATATAAAGTAATGCTAAGGAGAAAGCCACTGCAGTTAGAGACTTTGGGAAGTGGAGAGGCGGCTGGATATTCTACACCACGTTTTCATGAAAGAGGGAGGAGGTACAGTACCGTCAGTCACCTTATACGCAGACACTCCTGTGCCTAGATTCACTTTATGGCCCCAATCAAACTCTATATATAAAAAGAATCTCATACATTTATATTTATTGTGTTTTTATCCTTATTATTGTGTTCTTTACTGTTTGTGTTTTTTGTGCTCGATTGGATCCAGTGAAACAAATATTTTGTTCTCCTTTACACTTGTGCACAGGAAATGACTTTAAACAATGTTGAATGGCATGTTCGGGGGGCAGGGTTCATAAAGGCAGATAAACCTCCAAGACCTGAAGAGTTCAGGCCAGGCTACTGTGGAAGGCAAGGAAGGAGATTGCTGACCACAGGTGAGGTGCTAGATGAATGGAGGACAGCATTTTTTGTTCAGAGCAACAGAGATAAGCCAGGTGATTACAGGCCAGGGAGTCGAACATCAGTGGTTGAAGAAATTATTGGTCGAAGTTCTATGGATGGCATTGACCTGCAATTGGAAAAGCAGATGCATAGCCTTTTTGTAGCAGATTTTGCCTGACTAACTTCAATGAACACTGAAGAGGTAATAACATGTACCGAAGAGAGCAGCACAACCAACATTGTCAACATAATCTCAGTAGGGCCCTTGACAAGGTCCCTAGTCCAGAAGGTGAGAGTCTACAGCAGGGGTTCCCAAACTGGGGTCCAAGGCATAAAGAAGGTTGGGAACCCCTGATCTATGGAATCAAGACAAATTGGCAAACTGGATTCAAAACAGGCTTGGTAAAAGACATGGGGTGGTGGTGGTGGGTATTTCTGAGATTTTCAAAGCCAGTGAGCGGTTTTCAAAACCGTATGGATCGGTGCTGGGGTTCATCCTGTTTGCTACATACTGTAATGATTTGTACATGGATGTGGGAAATGATATGATTGTGTTGCTGACAGTCAGGAGGATAGTTGCGGGCTCCAGCATAATACTGATCAGCTGGGAATATGGTCAAAGCAATAGGAGATGGACCAATAGCACCTGTTTGTGCAAGGTGATACACTCTGGGAAGAGTGATAGAGCTAGTACAAGCATCATATATGGTCGGGCATAGAAAGCACCAAGGAGCAGAGGATTTTAAGGAATAAGAGAGGCTACAGAGACTCAGAGGGTAGGCTCAGCCTCCCCAGCATTGAGGACATTTTCAAAAGGTGATGCCTCAAGAAGGCAGCATCCATCATTAAGAGGTTATGCCCTCTTCTCTTCACTACCAAACAGGGAGGAGATACACAAGTTGGAAGGTTCACAGTTTGTGTTTCATCAACAGTTTCTTCCCTCCATCATTAGATTTCTGAATGGTTCCTCCCTCTTCTGCACTATTTATTTATTTTTGTAACTTTTATGTATTTCTGGTAAAAAAGAAACATTTTCTGACATACATCAGTGATAATAAACCTGGTTCTGAAGTAGGCAAATGGAATACCTGCCTTCTTTAAAGTGACAGAGCACAAAAAGAGGTCCCTTTGGCCCAAATGATCCACATTTACCAAGATGCCCAGCCCATTTTCCAGCATTTGGCCCATGGCCTTCTCAACCTTTCCTAGCCGAGGCACCGACACAGGCAAGGAGGCTATACCATAACGTTATGAAACCTCAGTTTGGTCACACTGGCAGTACTGTCACTGCTCTTGCCACTGTTCTACAAGAGAGGGTGTAAAGGAGATCCACCAGGATGTCAGCTGAGGTTGAATGGGTTTGTTTGCACTGAGGCCAACGGGGGATTTCACAGAGGTGTGCAAAATTTCACAGACGGGTTGCACCTTAATAGGTGGGGGACCAGCATTCTGGCAGACAGGTTTGCCACTGCAACACGGATGTGTTTAAACTAAGTAGTGGGGGGGGGGGGGGGGGGGGGGAGGGGATGAACTGGAAATATAAAGATGGAGTTAAAGGGAAAGTGAAAATAAGAAAAGTTAAAAAGGACAACAGAATCAATGGAGTAGAAAGCTCAAGAAGAGATCATACAGTATGGCCAAGTGAAATAGGAATTGATATGAAAGGAGAGGGGAGTAATGAATTAAAAGTATTATATATGAATGCACAAAGTATAAGGAATAAAGTAGATGAGCTTGAGGCTCAGTTGGAAATTGGCAAGTACGATGTTGTGGGAATAACAGAGACATGGCTTCAAGCGGACAGGACCTGGGAAATGAATATTCAAGGATATACATCTTATCGAAAGGACAGACTGACTGGCAGAGGGGGTGGGGTGGCTCTGTTGGTGAGGAATGATATTCAGTCCCTTGCGAGGGGGGACATAGAAACAGGGGATGTAGAGTCAGTATGGATAGAACTGAGAAATTCTAAGGGTAGAAAGACCCTAATGGGAGTTATCTACAGGCCCCCAAACAGCAGTCTGGATGTAGGGTGTAAGTTGAATGAAGAGTTAAAATTGGCATGTCGCAAAGGTAATGATACAGTTGTCATGGGGGATTTCAACATGCAGGTAGACTGGGAGAATCAGAATGGTACTGGACCCCAAGAAAGGGAGTTTGTGGAGTGCCTCCGAGATGGATTCTTAGAACAGCTTGTACTGGAGCCTACCAGGGAGAAGGCAATTCTAGATTTAGTGTTGTGCAATGAACCGGATTTGATCAGGGACCTCGAGGTAAAGGAACCATTAGGAGATAATGACCATAATATGATATGTTTTATCCTACAATTTGAGAAGGAGAAGGGAAAATCGGATGTGTCAGTATTACAGTTGAACAAAGGGAACTATGGAGCTATGAGGGAGGAGCTGGCCAAAGTTCAATGGAACAATACCCTAGCAGGGAAGACAGTGGAACAACAATGGCAGGTATTTCTGGGAATAATGCAGAAGGTGCAGGATCGGGTCATTCCAAAGAGGAAGAAAGATCCTAAGGGGAGTAAGGGGTGGCTGTGGCTGACAAGGGAAGTAAAGGGCAGTATAAAAATAAAAGAGAAGTATAACATAGCAAAGATGAGCAGGAAACCGGAGGACTGGGAAGCTTTTAAAGAGCAATAGAAGATAACAAAAAAGGCAATACGCCAAGAAAAAATGAGGTACGAAGATAAACTAGCCAAGAATATAAAGGAGGATAGTAAAAGCTTCTTTAGGTATGTGAATAGCAAAAAAATAGTTAAGACCAAAATTGGGCCACTGAAGTCAGAAACGGGTGAATTTATTATGGGGAACAAGGAAATGGCAGATGAGTTGAACAGGTACTTTGGACCTGTCTTCACTAGGGAAGACACAAACAATTTCCCAGATGTAATAGTGGCCAAAGGAACTAGGGTAAAGGATGAACTGAAGGAAATTTATATTAGGCGAGAAACGGTGTTGGATAGACTGTTGAGTCTGAAGGCTGATAAGTCCCCGGGACCTGATGGTCTGCATCCCAGGCTACTTAAAGAGGTGGCTCTAGAAATCGTGGATGCATTGGTAATCATTTTCCAATGTTCTATAGATTCAGGAACAGTTCCTGCTGATTGGAGGGTGGCTAATGTTGTCCCACTTTTCAAGAAAGGAGGGAGAGAGAAAACAGGGAATTATAGACCGGTTAGCCTGACATCAGTGGAGGGAAAGATGCTGGAGTCAATTATAAAAGAGGAAACTACGACACATTTGTATAGCAGTAGAAGGATCAGTCCGAGTCAGTATGGATTTATGAAGGGAAAATCATGCTTGACTAATCTTCTGGAGTTTTTTGAGGATGTAACTATGAAAATGGACAAGGGAGAGCCAGTGGATGTAGTGTACCTGGACTTCCAGAAAGCTTTTGATAGAGTCCCACATAGGAGATTAGTGGGCAAAATTAGAGCACATGGTATTGGGGACAGAGTACTGACATGGATTGAAAATTGGCTGGCTGACAGGAAACAAAGAGTAGCAATTAACGGGTCCCTTTCGGAATGGCAGGATGTGACCAGTGGGGTACCGCAAGGGACCGCAGCTGTTTACAATATACATTAATGATTTAGATGAAGGGATTAAAAGTAACATTAGCAAATTTGTCAATGACACAAAGCTGGGTGGCAGTGTGAAATGTCAGGAGGATGTTATGAAAATGCAGGATGACTTGGACAGGTTGGGTGAGTGGGCAAATGTATGGCAGATGCAGTTTAATGTGGATAAATGTGAGGTTATCCACTTTGGTGGCAAGAACAGGAAGGCAGATTACTATCTAAATGGAGTCAAGTTAGGAAAAGGGAAAGTACAACGAGATCTAGGTGTTCTTGTACATCAGTCAATGAAAGCAAGCATGCAGGTACAGCAGGCAGTGAAGAAAGCTAATGGCATGCCGGCCTTTATAACAAGAGGAATTGTTATAAAGCTGTACAGGGCCCTGGTGAGACCCCACCTGGAGTATTGTGTGCAGTTTTGGTCTCCAAATTTGAGGAAGGACATGCTTGCTATTAAGGGAGTGCAGCGTAGGTTCACAAGGTTGATTCCTGGAATGGCGGGACTGTCATATGTTGAAAGATTGGAGCGA